>NW_028125188.1:0-154649 GCF_965194825.1 Balaenoptera physalus
ACCGGAACAAACACCGCCACGGCAAGGGTGCTCAGAATTCATAGCTGACGTCTTCCCCTCGCAAGCAGCACGTCGACTTCAGATCCAGCTGGAGACTTGTGCTCTCAGCCTTTGAAGACTGTTAGGCCTTTGCAAGATCCACGGTGAGGTAGGCGACACTAAGGCGTTCACTGGCTCACGCCATTCACCTCAGGAGGACTCCTGCTTGCCAAAGTGTTGTCATGGAAGGGCCCTTGTGTGTGGCATGTGTCTATGTGGCCTGCCAGTGAACTTCAGGTACATGAGCTAGGTGTCAACCGTGAAAGTGGAGGGGGACGGGAATGGCACAATTTACCCCAGTGACAAACCGGAGAGCTGCGTCCTCAGAGCTGCCTGAGAAACAGTTCTGTTGCCCGTCTTCTATTCACCCCTGGATTACCCTGAGAGGCAACCTGAGGCAGAGTGAATTTTCTTCAACGAACCGGAGTGCGTGCAGTTCCTTGCTAGGTTCTCATCCCAAAGCCTTCTTGGCCAGTGGGAAGGAAACCTGCCCGCGTGGTGCAAGGAACGTCCGTGTTTTCGATGATGAGTGCTTAATGAAAAGCCCGGCGGTCGCCAACCTTCCCAACCCTGCGGGAATACCCGGGGAGGAACGGAGACTTTGCCCCAGGAAACAGCATGCTGGCAATTGCTTGCAAGGTGTACATCCAGCAGAGGAGGTTATCTAGGGCGTAAGTCAGCCGAGCGCCAGACTCAAGGTAAGGGGCAGTGTTTCTCTCCACCGGCACAGTCGCAGTCAGCAGTTTCAAAGAGGCCTTCCCGACTGAACTGCTGTAAATGCTGGTGTGCCTTTCAAGACTCTGAAAGGATGAGGATGCGAGCGTCTGCACCGTATGCCAAGGAAGGTCACTGTGGAGCAGAAGTGGCATCTGTGCCTGCTGAGCAACACCCAGCCACAAGGGTGTTTGGACTCTACTGTTTTGTATGCAGGAGGCTGGGCAACAACGTGTTTGCTCCATTGGAGAGCTCGATTTGGAGAGCTTAGAGGATGCCTGAAGAACACGTTTATAACGGGGCTTCTGGCCAATGCAAGGGGGCCTACTTTTGTAACCCTGAGCTGCTTTTGGAAAAACACCGGGCTTACACGAGTTCTCGGAATTCATACTAGACCTCTTGCTCCCTGAAGCAGCACCTGGACTTCACCTCTCGAGGGAGAAATAGGCAGTCGTCCTCCGGAGACTGCTACTCCTTTGCAAAATGTACCATGACCTAGGCGAAACGAAGGCATTCACTGGCTCGCGCAATTCACTTCAGGAGGAACACTGCCTTTCCAAAGTGCTTTCAGCGAAGGGGTACAGTATGTGACATGGGTCTCCTTCGGCTGCCCGGGAACGTCAGCTACATGAGCTGTGTGGCAACTGTGAAAAGGGGGCTGGACGAGCAAAGCGAAATCTGTCCTGTTGGCAAGCCGGAGAGCTGCGTGCTCAGAGCTGCCTGAAAAGAAGTCCCTCTGCCCGTCTTGTACTCACCGTAGGAGTTCCCTGGGAGGCAAAGTGAGGAAGAGTGAGTTTTCTCGAAAGAACAAGGGGGTGTGTGCAGTTCCTCACTAGGAGCTCATCCCAAAGCCTTCTTGGCTAGTGGTTAGGAACCCTGCCACCATGCGGCCAAAGGAAGGACCGCGTGTGCCATGAAAAGTGTGGCAGTGCAGCTCCTTCTGAGAAGCCTCAGTGAAGGTACTGCTTTAACACTGGTAGGCCTCTCAGGACTGCAGGCTCTCACGCCTGGACCCAGGTCAAGGAAGCACACGTTGTAGCCAAAGTGTCAACTGCGGCTTCCGAGTAACCTGCAGCCACATGGGTGGTTGGCCTCCACTCTGTGCATGCAGAGGCCTGGGCCACACACGGCTTGCTCCGGCGGAGAGCCAGACCTCCAACTCTGGAAAGCAGTCTTGGTAACAGAGTGGGGGACGGTGTCACGTGCAATGCCTGTCAGACTCCCGGCTTGGCTCTTAGCTGCACCGAATCATATCCGGCGAGTAACATGGATTCTACGAACTCAAAGCTGACGACCCTTCACCTCCAGTAGAAATGTGATTTTACAACCAGCCTGCAATGATGGACACCTTTCCCGAAGCACTGCTGGGAGATGGAAAGTTCCGTAGCGACAACGCCTGACTGAAGCGCTGTCGTGGCTAGCCACGTCACCTTGCGCAGAACCTCTGCTTACAAAGACTCCTCACAGGAGCGCCTGCTGTGTCACATGGCTCTCTTGTAGCTGAGCAGAAGGTGCTTCTCCACAGGCTGGGTTTGCACGTAGAAACTGGATCCTGAGGGCTCAAGCATTATTGGCTCCTCTGGAACAGGAGGCTTGGGGCCAGAAAACTGAAGGCAAAGCACGGGGGCGGGTGTGGGCGGCCGCCCATCTTGGGCGCCCTGCAGGAATCCCTCAGGAGGAAGAGTGAGTTTTCTCGAAAGAAACAGTGTGCCTGCCACTCCTTGCCAGGAGGTCATGCAGCAGACTACTTCAGCTAAGGCGAATGTCGGCTGAGCGGCCTACTCAACGTAAGGGGCAATGTTTCCATCAGCAAACTTGGCGGTCACAAGTAGACCCGAGGCTTTCACCACTGAAGTGCTGTAATGCTGGTGTGCCTTTTACATAGCTGAGGACGCTCGCGACTGCACCATTTTCCGAGGAAAATCACTGTGTACCGAAAGTGTCATCTGTGCCTTCTGAGCAACCTCATGCCTCATGATGGTCTTTGGGCTCTACTGTTGGTATGCCGAAGGCCAGGCAGCAATGTGTTTCCTCCGTCGGAGAGCCAGATATCCACAGCTTAGAAGAATCCTCAGGAAGAGTTTTCTCCCTGGTCTGCTGTGCAATGCAAGGGGACCCCGGTTGGTACAACCTGAGCTGCACCGGAACAAACACCGCCACGGCAAGGGTGCTCAGAATTCATAGCTGACGTCTTCCCCTCGCAAGCAGCACGTCGACTTCAGATCCAGCTGGAGACTTGTGCTCTCAGCCTTTGAAGACTGTTAGGCCTTTGCAAGATCCACGGTGAGGTAGGCGACACTAAGGCGTTCACTGGCTCACGCCATTCACCTCAGGAGGACTCCTGCTTGCCAAAGTGTTGTCATGGAAGGGCCCTTGTGTGTGGCATGTGTCTATGTGGCCTGCCTGTGAACTTCAGGTACATGAGCTAGGTGTCAACCGTGAAAGTGGAGGGGGACGGGAATGGCACAATTTACCCCAGTGACAAACCGGAGAGCTGCGTCCTCAGAGCTGCCTGAGAAACAGTTCTGTTGCCCGTCTTCTATTCACCCCTGGATTACCCTGAGAGGCAACCTGAGGCAGAGTGAATTTTCTTCAACGAACCGGAGTGCGTGCAGTTCCTTGCTAGGTTCTCATCCCAAAGCCTTCTTGGCCAGTGGGAAGGAAACCTGCCCGCGTGGTGCAAGGAACGTCCGTGTTTTCGATGATGAGTGCTTAATGAAAAGCCCGGCGGTCGCCAACCTTCCCAACCCTGCGGGAATACCCGGGGAGGAACGGAGACTTTGCCCCAGGAAACAGCATGCTGGCAATTGCTTGCAAGGTGTACATCCAGCAGAGGAGGTTATCTAGGGCGTAAGTCAGCCGAGCGCCAGACTCAAGGTAAGGGGCAGTGTTTCTCTCCACCGGCACAGTCGCAGTCAGCAGTTTCAAAGAGGCCTTCCCGACTGAACTGCTGTAAATGCTGGTGTGCCTTTCAAGACTCTGAAAGGATGAGGATGCGAGCGTCTGCACCGTATGCCAAGGAAGGTCACTGTGGAGCAGAAGTGGCATCTGTGCCTGCTGAGCAACACCCAGCCACAAGGGTGTTTGGACTCTACTGTTTTGTATGCAGGAGGCTGGGCAACAACGTGTTTGCTCCATTGGAGAGCTCGATTTGGAGAGCTTAGAGGATGCCTGAAGAACACGTTTATAACGGGGCTTCTGGCCAATGCAAGGGGGCCTACTTTTGTAACCCTGAGCTGCTTTTGGAAAAACACCGGGCTTACACGAGTTCTCGGAATTCATACTAGACCTCTTGCTCCCTGAAGCAGCACCTGGACTTCACCTCTCGAGGGAGAAATAGGCAGTCGTCCTCCGGAGACTGCTACTCCTTTGCAAAATGTACCATGACCTAGGCGAAACGAAGGCATTCACTGGCTCGCGCAATTCACTTCAGGAGGAACACTGCCTTTCCAAAGTGCTTTCAGCGAAGGGGTACAGTATGTGACATGGGTCTCCTTCGGCTGCCCGGGAACGTCAGCTACATGAGCTGTGTGGCAACTGTGAAAAGGGGGCTGGACGAGCAAAGCGAAATCTGTCCTGTTGGCAAGCCGGAGAGCTGCGTGCTCAGAGCTGCCTGAAAAGAAGTCCCTCTGCCCGTCTTGTACTCACCGTAGGAGTTCCCTGGGAGGCAAAGTGAGGAAGAGTGAGTTTTCTCGAAAGAACAAGGGGGTGTGTGCAGTTCCTCACTAGGAGCTCATCCCAAAGCCTTCTTGGCTAGTGGTTAGGAACCCTGCCACCATGCGGCCAAAGGAAGGACCGCGTGTGCCATGAAAAGTGTGGCAGTGCAGCTCCTTCTGAGAAGCCTCAGTGAAGGTACTGCTTTAACACTGGTAGGCCTCTCAGGACTGCAGGCTCTCACGCCTGGACCCAGGTCAAGGAAGCACACGTTGTAGCCAAAGTGTCAACTGCGGCTTCCGAGTAACCTGCAGCCACATGGGTGGTTGGCCTCCACTCTGTGCATGCAGAGGCCTGGGCCACACACGGCTTGCTCCGGCGGAGAGCCAGACCTCCAACTCTGGAAAGCAGTCTTGGTAACAGAGTGGGGGACGGTGTCACGTGCAATGCCTGTCAGACTCCCGGCTTGGCTCTTAGCTGCACCGAATCATATCCGGCGAGTAACATGGATTCTACGAACTCAAAGCTGACGACCCTTCACCTCCAGTAGAAATGTGATTTTACAACCAGCCTGCAATGATGGACACCTTTCCCGAAGCACTGCTGGGAGATGGAAAGTTCCGTAGCGACAACGCCTGACTGAAGCGCTGTCGTGGCTAGCCACGTCACCTTGCGCAGAACCTCTGCTTACAAAGACTCCTCACAGGAGCGCCTGCTGTGTCACATGGCTCTCTTGTAGCTGAGCAGAAGGTGCTTCTCCACAGGCTGGGTTTGCACGTAGAAACTGGATCCTGAGGGCTCAAGCATTATTGGCTCCTCTGGAACAGGAGGCTTGGGGCCAGAAAACTGAAGGCAAAGCACGGGGGCGGGTGTGGGCGGCCGCCCATCTTGGGCGCCCTGCAGGAATCCCTCAGGAGGAAGAGTGAGTTTTCTCGAAAGAAACAGTGTGCCTGCCACTCCTTGCCAGGAGGTCATGCAGCAGACTACTTCAGCTAAGGCGAATGTCGGCTGAGCGGCCTACTCAACGTAAGGGGCAATGTTTCCATCAGCAAACTTGGCGGTCACAAGTAGACCCGAGGCTTTCACCACTGAAGTGCTGTAATGCTGGTGTGCCTTTTACATAGCTGAGGACGCTCGCGACTGCACCATTTTCCGAGGAAAATCACTGTGTACCGAAAGTGTCATCTGTGCCTTCTGAGCAACCTCATGCCTCATGATGGTCTTTGGGCTCTACTGTTGGTATGCCGAAGGCCAGGCAGCAATGTGTTTCCTCCGTCGGAGAGCCAGATATCCACAGCTTAGAAGAATCCTCAGGAAGAGTTTTCTCCCTGGTCTGCTGTGCAATGCAAGGGGACCCCGGTTGGTACAACCTGAGCTGCACCGGAACAAACACCGCCACGGCAAGGGTGCTCAGAATTCATAGCTGACGTCTTCCCCTCGCAAGCAGCACGTCGACTTCAGATCCAGCTGGAGACTTGTGCTCTCAGCCTTTGAAGACTGTTAGGCCTTTGCAAGATCCACGGTGAGGTAGGCGACACTAAGGCGTTCACTGGCTCACGCCATTCACCTCAGGAGGACTCCTGCTTGCCAAAGTGTTGTCATGGAAGGGCCCTTGTGTGTGGCATGTGTCTATGTGGCCTGCCAGTGAACTTCAGGTACATGAGCTAGGTGTCAACCGTGAAAGTGGAGGGGGACGGGAATGGCACAATTTACCCCAGTGACAAACCGGAGAGCTGCGTCCTCAGAGCTGCCTGAGAAACAGTTCTGTTGCCCGTCTTCTATTCACCCCTGGATTACCCTGAGAGGCAACCTGAGGCAGAGTGAATTTTCTTCAACGAACCGGAGTGCGTGCAGTTCCTTGCTAGGTTCTCATCCCAAAGCCTTCTTGGCCAGTGGGAAGGAAACCTGCCCGCGTGGTGCAAGGAACGTCCGTGTTTTCGATGATGAGTGCTTAATGAAAAGCCCGGCGGTCGCCAACCTTCCCAACCCTGCGGGAATACCCGGGGAGGAACGGAGACTTTGCCCCAGGAAACAGCATGCTGGCAATTGCTTGCAAGGTGTACATCCAGCAGAGGAGGTTATCTAGGGCGTAAGTCAGCCGAGCGCCAGACTCAAGGTAAGGGGCAGTGTTTCTCTCCACCGGCACAGTCGCAGTCAGCAGTTTCAAAGAGGCCTTCCCGACTGAACTGCTGTAAATGCTGGTGTGCCTTTCAAGACTCTGAAAGGATGAGGATGCGAGCGTCTGCACCGTATGCCAAGGAAGGTCACTGTGGAGCAGAAGTGGCATCTGTGCCTGCTGAGCAACACCCAGCCACAAGGGTGTTTGGACTCTACTGTTTTGTATGCAGGAGGCTGGGCAACAACGTGTTTGCTCCATTGGAGAGCTCGATTTGGAGAGCTTAGAGGATGCCTGAAGAACACGTTTATAACGGGGCTTCTGGCCAATGCAAGGGGGCCTACTTTTGTAACCCTGAGCTGCTTTTGGAAAAACACCGGGCTTACACGAGTTCTCGGAATTCATACTAGACCTCTTGCTCCCTGAAGCAGCACCTGGACTTCACCTCTCGAGGGAGAAATAGGCAGTCGTCCTCCGGAGACTGCTACTCCTTTGCAAAATGTACCATGACCTAGGCGAAACGAAGGCATTCACTGGCTCGCGCAATTCACTTCAGGAGGAACACTGCCTTTCCAAAGTGCTTTCAGCGAAGGGGTACAGTATGTGACATGGGTCTCCTTCGGCTGCCCGGGAACGTCAGCTACATGAGCTGTGTGGCAACTGTGAAAAGGGGGCTGGACGAGCAAAGCGAAATCTGTCCTGTTGGCAAGCCGGAGAGCTGCGTGCTCAGAGCTGCCTGAAAAGAAGTCCCTCTGCCCGTCTTGTACTCACCGTAGGAGTTCCCTGGGAGGCAAAGTGAGGAAGAGTGAGTTTTCTCGAAAGAACAAGGGGGTGTGTGCAGTTCCTCACTAGGAGCTCATCCCAAAGCCTTCTTGGCTAGTGGTTAGGAACCCTGCCACCATGCGGCCAAAGGAAGGACCGCGTGTGCCATGAAAAGTGTGGCAGTGCAGCTCCTTCTGAGAAGCCTCAGTGAAGGTACTGCTTTAACACTGGTAGGCCTCTCAGGACTGCAGGCTCTCACGCCTGGACCCAGGTCAAGGAAGCACACGTTGTAGCCAAAGTGTCAACTGCGGCTTCCGAGTAACCTGCAGCCACATGGGTGGTTGGCCTCCACTCTGTGCATGCAGAGGCCTGGGCCACACACGGCTTGCTCCGGCGGAGAGCCAGACCTCCAACTCTGGAAAGCAGTCTTGGTAACAGAGTGGGGGACGGTGTCACGTGCAATGCCTGTCAGACTCCCGGCTTGGCTCTTAGCTGCACTGAATCATATCCGGCGAGTAACATGGATTCTACGAACTCAAAGCTGACGACCCTTCACCTCCAGTAGAAATGTGATTTTACAACCAGCCTGCAATGATGGACACCTTTCCCGAAGCACTGCTGGGAGATGGAAAGTTCCGTAGCGACAACGCCTGACTGAAGCGCTGTCGTGGCTAGCCACGTCACCTTGCGCAGAACCTCTGCTTACAAAGACTCCTCACAGGAGCGCCTGCTGTGTCACATGGCTCTCTTGTAGCTGAGCAGAAGGTGCTTCTCCACAGGCTGGGTTTGCACGTAGAAACTGGATCCTGAGGGCTCAAGCATTATTGGCTCCTCTGGAACAGGAGGCTTGGGGCCAGAAAACTGAAGGCAAAGCACGGGGGCGGGTGTGGGCGGCCGCCCATCTTGGGCGCCCTGCAGGAATCCCTCAGGAGGAAGAGTGAGTTTTCTCGAAAGAAACAGTGTGCCTGCCACTCCTTGCCAGGAGGTCATGCAGCAGACTACTTCAGCTAAGGCGAATGTCGGCTGAGCGGCCTACTCAACGTAAGGGGCAATGTTTCCATCAGCAAACTTGGCGGTCACAAGTAGACCCGAGGCTTTCACCACTGAAGTGCTGTAATGCTGGTGTGCCTTTTACATAGCTGAGGACGCTCGCGACTGCACCATTTTCCGAGGAAAATCACTGTGTACCGAAAGTGTCATCTGTGCCTTCTGAGCAACCTCATGCCTCATGATGGTCTTTGGGCTCTACTGTTGGTATGCCGAAGGCCAGGCAGCAATGTGTTTCCTCCGTCGGAGAGCCAGATATCCACAGCTTAGAAGAATCCTCAGGAAGAGTTTTCTCCCTGGTCTGCTGTGCAATGCAAGGGGACCCCGGTTGGTACAACCTGAGCTGCACCGGAACAAACACCGCCACGGCAAGGGTGCTCAGAATTCATAGCTGACGTCTTCCCCTCGCAAGCAGCACGTCGACTTCAGATCCAGCTGGAGACTTGTGCTCTCAGCCTTTGAAGACTGTTAGGCCTTTGCAAGATCCACGGTGAGGTAGGCGACACTAAGGCGTTCACTGGCTCACGCCATTCACCTCAGGAGGACTCCTGCTTGCCAAAGTGTTGTCATGGAAGGGCCCTTGTGTGTGGCATGTGTCTATGTGGCCTGCCAGTGAACTTCAGGTACATGAGCTAGGTGTCAACCGTGAAAGTGGAGGGGGACGGGAATGGCACAATTTACCCCAGTGACAAACCGGAGAGCTGCGTCCTCAGAGCTGCCTGAGAAACAGTTCTGTTGCCCGTCTTCTATTCACCCCTGGATTACCCTGAGAGGCAACCTGAGGCAGAGTGAATTTTCTTCAACGAACCGGAGTGCGTGCAGTTCCTTGCTAGGTTCTCATCCCAAAGCCTTCTTGGCCAGTGGGAAGGAAACCTGCCCGCGTGGTGCAAGGAACGTCCGTGTTTTCGATGATGAGTGCTTAATGAAAAGCCCGGCGGTCGCCAACCTTCCCAACCCTGCGGGAATACCCGGGGAGGAACGGAGACTTTGCCCCAGGAAACAGCATGCTGGCAATTGCTTGCAAGGTGTACATCCAGCAGAGGAGGTTATCTAGGGCGTAAGTCAGCCGAGCGCCAGACTCAAGGTAAGGGGCAGTGTTTCTCTCCACCGGCACAGTCGCAGTCAGCAGTTTCAAAGAGGCCTTCCCGACTGAACTGCTGTAAATGCTGGTGTGCCTTTCAAGACTCTGAAAGGATGAGGATGCGAGCGTCTGCACCGTATGCCAAGGAAGGTCACTGTGGAGCAGAAGTGGCATCTGTGCCTGCTGAGCAACACCCAGCCACAAGGGTGTTTGGACTCTACTGTTTTGTATGCAGGAGGCTGGGCAACAACGTGTTTGCTCCATTGGAGAGCTCGATTTGGAGAGCTTAGAGGATGCCTGAAGAACACGTTTATAACGGGGCTTCTGGCCAATGCAAGGGGGCCTACTTTTGTAACCCTGAGCTGCTTTTGGAAAAACACCGGGCTTACACGAGTTCTCGGAATTCATACTAGACCTCTTGCTCCCTGAAGCAGCACCTGGACTTCACCTCTCGAGGGAGAAATAGGCAGTCGTCCTCCGGAGACTGCTACTCCTTTGCAAAATGTACCATGACCTAGGCGAAACGAAGGCATTCACTGGCTCGCGCAATTCACTTCAGGAGGAACACTGCCTTTCCAAAGTGCTTTCAGCGAAGGGGTACAGTATGTGACATGGGTCTCCTTCGGCTGCCCGGGAACGTCAGCTACATGAGCTGTGTGGCAACTGTGAAAAGGGGGCTGGACGAGCAAAGCGAAATCTGTCCTGTTGGCAAGCCGGAGAGCTGCGTGCTCAGAGCTGCCTGAAAAGAAGTCCCTCTGCCCGTCTTGTACTCACCGTAGGAGTTCCCTGGGAGGCAAAGTGAGGAAGAGTGAGTTTTCTCGAAAGAACAAGGGGGTGTGTGCAGTTCCTCACTAGGAGCTCATCCCAAAGCCTTCTTGGCTAGTGGTTAGGAACCCTGCCACCATGCGGCCAAAGGAAGGACCGCGTGTGCCATGAAAAGTGTGGCAGTGCAGCTCCTTCTGAGAAGCCTCAGTGAAGGTACTGCTTTAACACTGGTAGGCCTCTCAGGACTGCAGGCTCTCACGCCTGGACCCAGGTCAAGGAAGCACACGTTGTAGCCAAAGTGTCAACTGCGGCTTCCGAGTAACCTGCAGCCACATGGGTGGTTGGCCTCCACTCTGTGCATGCAGAGGCCTGGGCCACACACGGCTTGCTCCGGCGGAGAGCCAGACCTCCAACTCTGGAAAGCAGTCTTGGTAACAGAGTGGGGGACGGTGTCACGTGCAATGCCTGTCAGACTCCCGGCTTGGCTCTTAGCTGCACTGAATCATATCCGGCGAGTAACATGGATTCTACGAACTCAAAGCTGACGACCCTTCACCTCCAGTAGAAATGTGATTTTACAACCAGCCTGCAATGATGGACACCTTTCCCGAAGCACTGCTGGGAGATGGAAAGTTCCGTAGCGACAACGCCTGACTGAAGCGCTGTCGTGGCTAGCCACGTCACCTTGCGCAGAACCTCTGCTTACAAAGACTCCTCACAGGAGCGCCTGCTGTGTCACATGGCTCTCTTGTAGCTGAGCAGAAGGTGCTTCTCCACAGGCTGGGTTTGCACGTAGAAACTGGATCCTGAGGGCTCAAGCATTATTGGCTCCTCTGGAACAGGAGGCTTGGGGCCAGAAAACTGAAGGCAAAGCACGGGGGCGGGTGTGGGCGGCCGCCCATCTTGGGCGCCCTGCAGGAATCCCTCAGGAGGAAGAGTGAGTTTTCTCGAAAGAAACAGTGTGCCTGCCACTCCTTGCCAGGAGGTCATGCAGCAGACTACTTCAGCTAAGGCGAATGTCGGCTGAGCGGCCTACTCAACGTAAGGGGCAATGTTTCCATCAGCAAACTTGGCGGTCACAAGTAGACCCGAGGCTTTCACCACTGAAGTGCTGTAATGCTGGTGTGCCTTTTACATAGCTGAGGACGCTCGCGACTGCACCATTTTCCGAGGAAAATCACTGTGTACCGAAAGTGTCATCTGTGCCTTCTGAGCAACCTCATGCCTCATGATGGTCTTTGGGCTCTACTGTTGGTATGCCGAAGGCCAGGCAGCAATGTGTTTCCTCCGTCGGAGAGCCAGATATCCACAGCTTAGAAGAATCCTCAGGAAGAGTTTTCTCCCTGGTCTGCTGTGCAATGCAAGGGGACCCCGGTTGGTACAACCTGAGCTGCACCGGAACAAACACCGCCACGGCAAGGGTGCTCAGAATTCATAGCTGACGTCTTCCCCTCGCAAGCAGCACGTCGACTTCAGATCCAGCTGGAGACTTGTGCTCTCAGCCTTTGAAGACTGTTAGGCCTTTGCAAGATCCACGGTGAGGTAGGCGACACTAAGGCGTTCACTGGCTCACGCCATTCACCTCAGGAGGACTCCTGCTTGCCAAAGTGTTGTCATGGAAGGGCCCTTGTGTGTGGCATGTGTCTATGTGGCCTGCCAGTGAACTTCAGGTACATGAGCTAGGTGTCAACCGTGAAAGTGGAGGGGGACGGGAATGGCACAATTTACCCCAGTGACAAACCGGAGAGCTGCGTCCTCAGAGCTGCCTGAGAAACAGTTCTGTTGCCCGTCTTCTATTCACCCCTGGATTACCCTGAGAGGCAACCTGAGGCAGAGTGAATTTTCTTCAACGAACCGGAGTGCGTGCAGTTCCTTGCTAGGTTCTCATCCCAAAGCCTTCTTGGCCAGTGGGAAGGAAACCTGCCCGCGTGGTGCAAGGAACGTCCGTGTTTTCGATGATGAGTGCTTAATGAAAAGCCCGGCGGTCGCCAACCTTCCCAACCCTGCGGGAATACCCGGGGAGGAACGGAGACTTTGCCCCAGGAAACAGCATGCTGGCAATTGCTTGCAAGGTGTACATCCAGCAGAGGAGGTTATCTAGGGCGTAAGTCAGCCGAGCGCCAGACTCAAGGTAAGGGGCAGTGTTTCTCTCCACCGGCACAGTCGCAGTCAGCAGTTTCAAAGAGGCCTTCCCGACTGAACTGCTGTAAATGCTGGTGTGCCTTTCAAGACTCTGAAAGGATGAGGATGCGAGCGTCTGCACCGTATGCCAAGGAAGGTCACTGTGGAGCAGAAGTGGCATCTGTGCCTGCTGAGCAACACCCAGCCACAAGGGTGTTTGGACTCTACTGTTTTGTATGCAGGAGGCTGGGCAACAACGTGTTTGCTCCATTGGAGAGCTCGATTTGGAGAGCTTAGAGGATGCCTGAAGAACACGTTTATAACGGGGCTTCTGGCCAATGCAAGGGGGCCTACTTTTGTAACCCTGAGCTGCTTTTGGAAAAACACCGGGCTTACACGAGTTCTCGGAATTCATACTAGACCTCTTGCTCCCTGAAGCAGCACCTGGACTTCACCTCTCGAGGGAGAAATAGGCAGTCGTCCTCCGGAGACTGCTACTCCTTTGCAAAATGTACCATGACCTAGGCGAAACGAAGGCATTCACTGGCTCGCGCAATTCACTTCAGGAGGAACACTGCCTTTCCAAAGTGCTTTCAGCGAAGGGGTACAGTATGTGACATGGGTCTCCTTCGGCTGCCCGGGAACGTCAGCTACATGAGCTGTGTGGCAACTGTGAAAAGGGGGCTGGACGAGCAAAGCGAAATCTGTCCTGTTGGCAAGCCGGAGAGCTGCGTGCTCAGAGCTGCCTGAAAAGAAGTCCCTCTGCCCGTCTTGTACTCACCGTAGGAGTTCCCTGGGAGGCAAAGTGAGGAAGAGTGAGTTTTCTCGAAAGAACAAGGGGGTGTGTGCAGTTCCTCACTAGGAGCTCATCCCAAAGCCTTCTTGGCTAGTGGTTAGGAACCCTGCCACCATGCGGCCAAAGGAAGGACCGCGTGTGCCATGAAAAGTGTGGCAGTGCAGCTCCTTCTGAGAAGCCTCAGTGAAGGTACTGCTTTAACACTGGTAGGCCTCTCAGGACTGCAGGCTCTCACGCCTGGACCCAGGTCAAGGAAGCACACGTTGTAGCCAAAGTGTCAACTGCGGCTTCCGAGTAACCTGCAGCCACATGGGTGGTTGGCCTCCACTCTGTGCATGCAGAGGCCTGGGCCACACACGGCTTGCTCCGGCGGAGAGCCAGACCTCCAACTCTGGAAAGCAGTCTTGGTAACAGAGTGGGGGACGGTGTCACGTGCAATGCCTGTCAGACTCCCGGCTTGGCTCTTAGCTGCACTGAATCATATCCGGCGAGTAACATGGATTCTACGAACTCAAAGCTGACGACCCTTCACCTCCAGTAGAAATGTGATTTTACAACCAGCCTGCAATGATGGACACCTTTCCCGAAGCACTGCTGGGAGATGGAAAGTTCCGTAGCGACAACGCCTGACTGAAGCGCTGTCGTGGCTAGCCACGTCACCTTGCGCAGAACCTCTGCTTACAAAGACTCCTCACAGGAGCGCCTGCTGTGTCACATGGCTCTCTTGTAGCTGAGCAGAAGGTGCTTCTCCACAGGCTGGGTTTGCACGTAGAAACTGGATCCTGAGGGCTCAAGCATTATTGGCTCCTCTGGAACAGGAGGCTTGGGGCCAGAAAACTGAAGGCAAAGCACGGGGGCGGGTGTGGGCGGCCGCCCATCTTGGGCGCCCTGCAGGAATCCCTCAGGAGGAAGAGTGAGTTTTCTCGAAAGAAACAGTGTGCCTGCCACTCCTTGCCAGGAGGTCATGCAGCAGACTACTTCAGCTAAGGCGAATGTCGGCTGAGCGGCCTACTCAACGTAAGGGGCAATGTTTCCATCAGCAAACTTGGCGGTCACAAGTAGACCCGAGGCTTTCACCACTGAAGTGCTGTAATGCTGGTGTGCCTTTTACATAGCTGAGGACGCTCGCGACTGCACCATTTTCCGAGGAAAATCACTGTGTACCGAAAGTGTCATCTGTGCCTTCTGAGCAACCTCATGCCTCATGATGGTCTTTGGGCTCTACTGTTGGTATGCCGAAGGCCAGGCAGCAATGTGTTTCCTCCGTCGGAGAGCCAGATATCCACAGCTTAGAAGAATCCTCAGGAAGAGTTTTCTCCCTGGTCTGCTGTGCAATGCAAGGGGACCCCGGTTGGTACAACCTGAGCTGCACCGGAACAAACACCGCCACGGCAAGGGTGCTCAGAATTCATAGCTGACGTCTTCCCCTCGCAAGCAGCACGTCGACTTCAGATCCAGCTGGAGACTTGTGCTCTCAGCCTTTGAAGACTGTTAGGCCTTTGCAAGATCCACGGTGAGGTAGGCGACACTAAGGCGTTCACTGGCTCACGCCATTCACCTCAGGAGGACTCCTGCTTGCCAAAGTGTTGTCATGGAAGGGCCCTTGTGTGTGGCATGTGTCTATGTGGCCTGCCTGTGAACTTCAGGTACATGAGCTAGGTGTCAACCGTGAAAGTGGAGGGGGACGGGAATGGCACAATTTACCCCAGTGACAAACCGGAGAGCTGCGTCCTCAGAGCTGCCTGAGAAACAGTTCTGTTGCCCGTCTTCTATTCACCCCTGGATTACCCTGAGAGGCAACCTGAGGCAGAGTGAATTTTCTTCAACGAACCGGAGTGCGTGCAGTTCCTTGCTAGGTTCTCATCCCAAAGCCTTCTTGGCCAGTGGGAAGGAAACCTGCCCGCGTGGTGCAAGGAACGTCCGTGTTTTCGATGATGAGTGCTTAATGAAAAGCCCGGCGGTCGCCAACCTTCCCAACCCTGCGGGAATACCCGGGGAGGAACGGAGACTTTGCCCCAGGAAACAGCATGCTGGCAATTGCTTGCAAGGTGTACATCCAGCAGAGGAGGTTATCTAGGGCGTAAGTCAGCCGAGCGCCAGACTCAAGGTAAGGGGCAGTGTTTCTCTCCACCGGCACAGTCGCAGTCAGCAGTTTCAAAGAGGCCTTCCCGACTGAACTGCTGTAAATGCTGGTGTGCCTTTCAAGACTCTGAAAGGATGAGGATGCGAGCGTCTGCACCGTATGCCAAGGAAGGTCACTGTGGAGCAGAAGTGGCATCTGTGCCTGCTGAGCAACACCCAGCCACAAGGGTGTTTGGACTCTACTGTTTTGTATGCAGGAGGCTGGGCAACAACGTGTTTGCTCCATTGGAGAGCTCGATTTGGAGAGCTTAGAGGATGCCTGAAGAACACGTTTATAACGGGGCTTCTGGCCAATGCAAGGGGGCCTACTTTTGTAACCCTGAGCTGCTTTTGGAAAAACACCGGGCTTACACGAGTTCTCGGAATTCATACTAGACCTCTTGCTCCCTGAAGCAGCACCTGGACTTCACCTCTCGAGGGAGAAATAGGCAGTCGTCCTCCGGAGACTGCTACTCCTTTGCAAAATGTACCATGACCTAGGCGAAACGAAGGCATTCACTGGCTCGCGCAATTCACTTCAGGAGGAACACTGCCTTTCCAAAGTGCTTTCAGCGAAGGGGTACAGTATGTGACATGGGTCTCCTTCGGCTGCCCGGGAACGTCAGCTACATGAGCTGTGTGGCAACTGTGAAAAGGGGGCTGGACGAGCAAAGCGAAATCTGTCCTGTTGGCAAGCCGGAGAGCTGCGTGCTCAGAGCTGCCTGAAAAGAAGTCCCTCTGCCCGTCTTGTACTCACCGTAGGAGTTCCCTGGGAGGCAAAGTGAGGAAGAGTGAGTTTTCTCGAAAGAACAAGGGGGTGTGTGCAGTTCCTCACTAGGAGCTCATCCCAAAGCCTTCTTGGCTAGTGGTTAGGAACCCTGCCACCATGCGGCCAAAGGAAGGACCGCGTGTGCCATGAAAAGTGTGGCAGTGCAGCTCCTTCTGAGAAGCCTCAGTGAAGGTACTGCTTTAACACTGGTAGGCCTCTCAGGACTGCAGGCTCTCACGCCTGGACCCAGGTCAAGGAAGCACACGTTGTAGCCAAAGTGTCAACTGCGGCTTCCGAGTAACCTGCAGCCACATGGGTGGTTGGCCTCCACTCTGTGCATGCAGAGGCCTGGGCCACACACGGCTTGCTCCGGCGGAGAGCCAGACCTCCAACTCTGGAAAGCAGTCTTGGTAACAGAGTGGGGGACGGTGTCACGTGCAATGCCTGTCAGACTCCCGGCTTGGCTCTTAGCTGCACTGAATCATATCCGGCGAGTAACATGGATTCTACGAACTCAAAGCTGACGACCCTTCACCTCCAGTAGAAATGTGATTTTACAACCAGCCTGCAATGATGGACACCTTTCCCGAAGCACTGCTGGGAGATGGAAAGTTCCGTAGCGACAACGCCTGACTGAAGCGCTGTCGTGGCTAGCCACGTCACCTTGCGCAGAACCTCTGCTTACAAAGACTCCTCACAGGAGCGCCTGCTGTGTCACATGGCTCTCTTGTAGCTGAGCAGAAGGTGCTTCTCCACAGGCTGGGTTTGCACGTAGAAACTGGATCCTGAGGGCTCAAGCATTATTGGCTCCTCTGGAACAGGAGGCTTGGGGCCAGAAAACTGAAGGCAAAGCACGGGGGCGGGTGTGGGCGGCCGCCCATCTTGGGCGCCCTGCAGGAATCCCTCAGGAGGAAGAGTGAGTTTTCTCGAAAGAAACAGTGTGCCTGCCACTCCTTGCCAGGAGGTCATGCAGCAGACTACTTCAGCTAAGGCGAATGTCGGCTGAGCGGCCTACTCAACGTAAGGGGCAATGTTTCCATCAGCAAACTTGGCGGTCACAAGTAGACCCGAGGCTTTCACCACTGAAGTGCTGTAATGCTGGTGTGCCTTTTACATAGCTGAGGACGCTCGCGACTGCACCATTTTCCGAGGAAAATCACTGTGTACCGAAAGTGTCATCTGTGCCTTCTGAGCAACCTCATGCCTCATGATGGTCTTTGGGCTCTACTGTTGGTATGCCGAAGGCCAGGCAGCAATGTGTTTCCTCCGTCGGAGAGCCAGATATCCACAGCTTAGAAGAATCCTCAGGAAGAGTTTTCTCCCTGGTCTGCTGTGCAATGCAAGGGGACCCCGGTTGGTACAACCTGAGCTGCACCGGAACAAACACCGCCACGGCAAGGGTGCTCAGAATTCATAGCTGACGTCTTCCCCTCGCAAGCAGCACGTCGACTTCAGATCCAGCTGGAGACTTGTGCTCTCAGCCTTTGAAGACTGTTAGGCCTTTGCAAGATCCACGGTGAGGTAGGCGACACTAAGGCGTTCACTGGCTCACGCCATTCACCTCAGGAGGACTCCTGCTTGCCAAAGTGTTGTCATGGAAGGGCCCTTGTGTGTGGCATGTGTCTATGTGGCCTGCCAGTGAACTTCAGGTACATGAGCTAGGTGTCAACCGTGAAAGTGGAGGGGGACGGGAATGGCACAATTTACCCCAGTGACAAACCGGAGAGCTGCGTCCTCAGAGCTGCCTGAGAAACAGTTCTGTTGCCCGTCTTCTATTCACCCCTGGATTACCCTGAGAGGCAACCTGAGGCAGAGTGAATTTTCTTCAACGAACCGGAGTGCGTGCAGTTCCTTGCTAGGTTCTCATCCCAAAGCCTTCTTGGCCAGTGGGAAGGAAACCTGCCCGCGTGGTGCAAGGAACGTCCGTGTTTTCGATGATGAGTGCTTAATGAAAAGCCCGGCGGTCGCCAACCTTCCCAACCCTGCGGGAATACCCGGGGAGGAACGGAGACTTTGCCCCAGGAAACAGCATGCTGGCAATTGCTTGCAAGGTGTACATCCAGCAGAGGAGGTTATCTAGGGCGTAAGTCAGCCGAGCGCCAGACTCAAGGTAAGGGGCAGTGTTTCTCTCCACCGGCACAGTCGCAGTCAGCAGTTTCAAAGAGGCCTTCCCGACTGAACTGCTGTAAATGCTGGTGTGCCTTTCAAGACTCTGAAAGGATGAGGATGCGAGCGTCTGCACCGTATGCCAAGGAAGGTCACTGTGGAGCAGAAGTGGCATCTGTGCCTGCTGAGCAACACCCAGCCACAAGGGTGTTTGGACTCTACTGTTTTGTATGCAGGAGGCTGGGCAACAACGTGTTTGCTCCATTGGAGAGCTCGATTTGGAGAGCTTAGAGGATGCCTGAAGAACACGTTTATAACGGGGCTTCTGGCCAATGCAAGGGGGCCTACTTTTGTAACCCTGAGCTGCTTTTGGAAAAACACCGGGCTTACACGAGTTCTCGGAATTCATACTAGACCTCTTGCTCCCTGAAGCAGCACCTGGACTTCACCTCTCGAGGGAGAAATAGGCAGTCGTCCTCCGGAGACTGCTACTCCTTTGCAAAATGTACCATGACCTAGGCGAAACGAAGGCATTCACTGGCTCGCGCAATTCACTTCAGGAGGAACACTGCCTTTCCAAAGTGCTTTCAGCGAAGGGGTACAGTATGTGACATGGGTCTCCTTCGGCTGCCCGGGAACGTCAGCTACATGAGCTGTGTGGCAACTGTGAAAAGGGGGCTGGACGAGCAAAGCGAAATCTGTCCTGTTGGCAAGCCGGAGAGCTGCGTGCTCAGAGCTGCCTGAAAAGAAGTCCCTCTGCCCGTCTTGTACTCACCGTAGGAGTTCCCTGGGAGGCAAAGTGAGGAAGAGTGAGTTTTCTCGAAAGAACAAGGGGGTGTGTGCAGTTCCTCACTAGGAGCTCATCCCAAAGCCTTCTTGGCTAGTGGTTAGGAACCCTGCCACCATGCGGCCAAAGGAAGGACCGCGTGTGCCATGAAAAGTGTGGCAGTGCAGCTCCTTCTGAGAAGCCTCAGTGAAGGTACTGCTTTAACACTGGTAGGCCTCTCAGGACTGCAGGCTCTCACGCCTGGACCCAGGTCAAGGAAGCACACGTTGTAGCCAAAGTGTCAACTGCGGCTTCCGAGTAACCTGCAGCCACATGGGTGGTTGGCCTCCACTCTGTGCATGCAGAGGCCTGGGCCACACACGGCTTGCTCCGGCGGAGAGCCAGACCTCCAACTCTGGAAAGCAGTCTTGGTAACAGAGTGGGGGACGGTGTCACGTGCAATGCCTGTCAGACTCCCGGCTTGGCTCTTAGCTGCACTGAATCATATCCGGCGAGTAACATGGATTCTACGAACTCAAAGCTGACGACCCTTCACCTCCAGTAGAAATGTGATTTTACAACCAGCCTGCAATGATGGACACCTTTCCCGAAGCACTGCTGGGAGATGGAAAGTTCCGTAGCGACAACGCCTGACTGAAGCGCTGTCGTGGCTAGCCACGTCACCTTGCGCAGAACCTCTGCTTACAAAGACTCCTCACAGGAGCGCCTGCTGTGTCACATGGCTCTCTTGTAGCTGAGCAGAAGGTGCTTCTCCACAGGCTGGGTTTGCACGTAGAAACTGGATCCTGAGGGCTCAAGCATTATTGGCTCCTCTGGAACAGGAGGCTTGGGGCCAGAAAACTGAAGGCAAAGCACGGGGGCGGGTGTGGGCGGCCGCCCATCTTGGGCGCCCTGCAGGAATCCCTCAGGAGGAAGAGTGAGTTTTCTCGAAAGAAACAGTGTGCCTGCCACTCCTTGCCAGGAGGTCATGCAGCAGACTACTTCAGCTAAGGCGAATGTCGGCTGAGCGGCCTACTCAACGTAAGGGGCAATGTTTCCATCAGCAAACTTGGCGGTCACAAGTAGACCCGAGGCTTTCACCACTGAAGTGCTGTAATGCTGGTGTGCCTTTTACATAGCTGAGGACGCTCGCGACTGCACCATTTTCCGAGGAAAATCACTGTGTACCGAAAGTGTCATCTGTGCCTTCTGAGCAACCTCATGCCTCATGATGGTCTTTGGGCTCTACTGTTGGTATGCCGAAGGCCAGGCAGCAATGTGTTTCCTCCGTCGGAGAGCCAGATATCCACAGCTTAGAAGAATCCTCAGGAAGAGTTTTCTCCCTGGTCTGCTGTGCAATGCAAGGGGACCCCGGTTGGTACAACCTGAGCTGCACCGGAACAAACACCGCCACGGCAAGGGTGCTCAGAATTCATAGCTGACGTCTTCCCCTCGCAAGCAGCACGTCGACTTCAGATCCAGCTGGAGACTTGTGCTCTCAGCCTTTGAAGACTGTTAGGCCTTTGCAAGATCCACGGTGAGGTAGGCGACACTAAGGCGTTCACTGGCTCACGCCATTCACCTCAGGAGGACTCCTGCTTGCCAAAGTGTTGTCATGGAAGGGCCCTTGTGTGTGGCATGTGTCTATGTGGCCTGCCTGTGAACTTCAGGTACATGAGCTAGGTGTCAACCGTGAAAGTGGAGGGGGACGGGAATGGCACAATTTACCCCAGTGACAAACCGGAGAGCTGCGTCCTCAGAGCTGCCTGAGAAACAGTTCTGTTGCCCGTCTTCTATTCACCCCTGGATTACCCTGAGAGGCAACCTGAGGCAGAGTGAATTTTCTTCAACGAACCGGAGTGCGTGCAGTTCCTTGCTAGGTTCTCATCCCAAAGCCTTCTTGGCCAGTGGGAAGGAAACCTGCCCGCGTGGTGCAAGGAACGTCCGTGTTTTCGATGATGAGTGCTTAATGAAAAGCCCGGCGGTCGCCAACCTTCCCAACCCTGCGGGAATACCCGGGGAGGAACGGAGACTTTGCCCCAGGAAACAGCATGCTGGCAATTGCTTGCAAGGTGTACATCCAGCAGAGGAGGTTATCTAGGGCGTAAGTCAGCCGAGCGCCAGACTCAAGGTAAGGGGCAGTGTTTCTCTCCACCGGCACAGTCGCAGTCAGCAGTTTCAAAGAGGCCTTCCCGACTGAACTGCTGTAAATGCTGGTGTGCCTTTCAAGACTCTGAAAGGATGAGGATGCGAGCGTCTGCACCGTATGCCAAGGAAGGTCACTGTGGAGCAGAAGTGGCATCTGTGCCTGCTGAGCAACACCCAGCCACAAGGGTGTTTGGACTCTACTGTTTTGTATGCAGGAGGCTGGGCAACAACGTGTTTGCTCCATTGGAGAGCTCGATTTGGAGAGCTTAGAGGATGCCTGAAGAACACGTTTATAACGGGGCTTCTGGCCAATGCAAGGGGGCCTACTTTTGTAACCCTGAGCTGCTTTTGGAAAAACACCGGGCTTACACGAGTTCTCGGAATTCATACTAGACCTCTTGCTCCCTGAAGCAGCACCTGGACTTCACCTCTCGAGGGAGAAATAGGCAGTCGTCCTCCGGAGACTGCTACTCCTTTGCAAAATGTACCATGACCTAGGCGAAACGAAGGCATTCACTGGCTCGCGCAATTCACTTCAGGAGGAACACTGCCTTTCCAAAGTGCTTTCAGCGAAGGGGTACAGTATGTGACATGGGTCTCCTTCGGCTGCCCGGGAACGTCAGCTACATGAGCTGTGTGGCAACTGTGAAAAGGGGGCTGGACGAGCAAAGCGAAATCTGTCCTGTTGGCAAGCCGGAGAGCTGCGTGCTCAGAGCTGCCTGAAAAGAAGTCCCTCTGCCCGTCTTGTACTCACCGTAGGAGTTCCCTGGGAGGCAAAGTGAGGAAGAGTGAGTTTTCTCGAAAGAACAAGGGGGTGTGTGCAGTTCCTCACTAGGAGCTCATCCCAAAGCCTTCTTGGCTAGTGGTTAGGAACCCTGCCACCATGCGGCCAAAGGAAGGACCGCGTGTGCCATGAAAAGTGTGGCAGTGCAGCTCCTTCTGAGAAGCCTCAGTGAAGGTACTGCTTTAACACTGGTAGGCCTCTCAGGACTGCAGGCTCTCACGCCTGGACCCAGGTCAAGGAAGCACACGTTGTAGCCAAAGTGTCAACTGCGGCTTCCGAGTAACCTGCAGCCACATGGGTGGTTGGCCTCCACTCTGTGCATGCAGAGGCCTGGGCCACACACGGCTTGCTCCGGCGGAGAGCCAGACCTCCAACTCTGGAAAGCAGTCTTGGTAACAGAGTGGGGGACGGTGTCACGTGCAATGCCTGTCAGACTCCCGGCTTGGCTCTTAGCTGCACTGAATCATATCCGGCGAGTAACATGGATTCTACGAACTCAAAGCTGACGACCCTTCACCTCCAGTAGAAATGTGATTTTACAACCAGCCTGCAATGATGGACACCTTTCCCGAAGCACTGCTGGGAGATGGAAAGTTCCGTAGCGACAACGCCTGACTGAAGCGCTGTCGTGGCTAGCCACGTCACCTTGCGCAGAACCTCTGCTTACAAAGACTCCTCACAGGAGCGCCTGCTGTGTCACATGGCTCTCTTGTAGCTGAGCAGAAGGTGCTTCTCCACAGGCTGGGTTTGCACGTAGAAACTGGATCCTGAGGGCTCAAGCATTATTGGCTCCTCTGGAACAGGAGGCTTGGGGCCAGAAAACTGAAGGCAAAGCACGGGGGCGGGTGTGGGCGGCCGCCCATCTTGGGCGCCCTGCAGGAATCCCTCAGGAGGAAGAGTGAGTTTTCTCGAAAGAAACAGTGTGCCTGCCACTCCTTGCCAGGAGGTCATGCAGCAGACTACTTCAGCTAAGGCGAATGTCGGCTGAGCGGCCTACTCAACGTAAGGGGCAATGTTTCCATCAGCAAACTTGGCGGTCACAAGTAGACCCGAGGCTTTCACCACTGAAGTGCTGTAATGCTGGTGTGCCTTTTACATAGCTGAGGACGCTCGCGACTGCACCATTTTCCGAGGAAAATCACTGTGTACCGAAAGTGTCATCTGTGCCTTCTGAGCAACCTCATGCCTCATGATGGTCTTTGGGCTCTACTGTTGGTATGCCGAAGGCCAGGCAGCAATGTGTTTCCTCCGTCGGAGAGCCAGATATCCACAGCTTAGAAGAATCCTCAGGAAGAGTTTTCTCCCTGGTCTGCTGTGCAATGCAAGGGGACCCCGGTTGGTACAACCTGAGCTGCACCGGAACAAACACCGCCACGGCAAGGGTGCTCAGAATTCATAGCTGACGTCTTCCCCTCGCAAGCAGCACGTCGACTTCAGATCCAGCTGGAGACTTGTGCTCTCAGCCTTTGAAGACTGTTAGGCCTTTGCAAGATCCACGGTGAGGTAGGCGACACTAAGGCGTTCACTGGCTCACGCCATTCACCTCAGGAGGACTCCTGCTTGCCAAAGTGTTGTCATGGAAGGGCCCTTGTGTGTGGCATGTGTCTATGTGGCCTGCCTGTGAACTTCAGGTACATGAGCTAGGTGTCAACCGTGAAAGTGGAGGGGGACGGGAATGGCACAATTTACCCCAGTGACAAACCGGAGAGCTGCGTCCTCAGAGCTGCCTGAGAAACAGTTCTGTTGCCCGTCTTCTATTCACCCCTGGATTACCCTGAGAGGCAACCTGAGGCAGAGTGAATTTTCTTCAACGAACCGGAGTGCGTGCAGTTCCTTGCTAGGTTCTCATCCCAAAGCCTTCTTGGCCAGTGGGAAGGAAACCTGCCCGCGTGGTGCAAGGAACGTCCGTGTTTTCGATGATGAGTGCTTAATGAAAAGCCCGGCGGTCGCCAACCTTCCCAACCCTGCGGGAATACCCGGGGAGGAACGGAGACTTTGCCCCAGGAAACAGCATGCTGGCAATTGCTTGCAAGGTGTACATCCAGCAGAGGAGGTTATCTAGGGCGTAAGTCAGCCGAGCGCCAGACTCAAGGTAAGGGGCAGTGTTTCTCTCCACCGGCACAGTCGCAGTCAGCAGTTTCAAAGAGGCCTTCCCGACTGAACTGCTGTAAATGCTGGTGTGCCTTTCAAGACTCTGAAAGGATGAGGATGCGAGCGTCTGCACCGTATGCCAAGGAAGGTCACTGTGGAGCAGAAGTGGCATCTGTGCCTGCTGAGCAACACCCAGCCACAAGGGTGTTTGGACTCTACTGTTTTGTATGCAGGAGGCTGGGCAACAACGTGTTTGCTCCATTGGAGAGCTCGATTTGGAGAGCTTAGAGGATGCCTGAAGAACACGTTTATAACGGGGCTTCTGGCCAATGCAAGGGGGCCTACTTTTGTAACCCTGAGCTGCTTTTGGAAAAACACCGGGCTTACACGAGTTCTCGGAATTCATACTAGACCTCTTGCTCCCTGAAGCAGCACCTGGACTTCACCTCTCGAGGGAGAAATAGGCAGTCGTCCTCCGGAGACTGCTACTCCTTTGCAAAATGTACCATGACCTAGGCGAAACGAAGGCATTCACTGGCTCGCGCAATTCACTTCAGGAGGAACACTGCCTTTCCAAAGTGCTTTCAGCGAAGGGGTACAGTATGTGACATGGGTCTCCTTCGGCTGCCCGGGAACGTCAGCTACATGAGCTGTGTGGCAACTGTGAAAAGGGGGCTGGACGAGCAAAGCGAAATCTGTCCTGTTGGCAAGCCGGAGAGCTGCGTGCTCAGAGCTGCCTGAAAAGAAGTCCCTCTGCCCGTCTTGTACTCACCGTAGGAGTTCCCTGGGAGGCAAAGTGAGGAAGAGTGAGTTTTCTCGAAAGAACAAGGGGGTGTGTGCAGTTCCTCACTAGGAGCTCATCCCAAAGCCTTCTTGGCTAGTGGTTAGGAACCCTGCCACCATGCGGCCAAAGGAAGGACCGCGTGTGCCATGAAAAGTGTGGCAGTGCAGCTCCTTCTGAGAAGCCTCAGTGAAGGTACTGCTTTAACACTGGTAGGCCTCTCAGGACTGCAGGCTCTCACGCCTGGACCCAGGTCAAGGAAGCACACGTTGTAGCCAAAGTGTCAACTGCGGCTTCCGAGTAACCTGCAGCCACATGGGTGGTTGGCCTCCACTCTGTGCATGCAGAGGCCTGGGCCACACACGGCTTGCTCCGGCGGAGAGCCAGACCTCCAACTCTGGAAAGCAGTCTTGGTAACAGAGTGGGGGACGGTGTCACGTGCAATGCCTGTCAGACTCCCGGCTTGGCTCTTAGCTGCACTGAATCATATCCGGCGAGTAACATGGATTCTACGAACTCAAAGCTGACGACCCTTCACCTCCAGTAGAAATGTGATTTTACAACCAGCCTGCAATGATGGACACCTTTCCCGAAGCACTGCTGGGAGATGGAAAGTTCCGTAGCGACAACGCCTGACTGAAGCGCTGTCGTGGCTAGCCACGTCACCTTGCGCAGAACCTCTGCTTACAAAGACTCCTCACAGGAGCGCCTGCTGTGTCACATGGCTCTCTTGTAGCTGAGCAGAAGGTGCTTCTCCACAGGCTGGGTTTGCACGTAGAAACTGGATCCTGAGGGCTCAAGCATTATTGGCTCCTCTGGAACAGGAGGCTTGGGGCCAGAAAACTGAAGGCAAAGCACGGGGGCGGGTGTGGGCGGCCGCCCATCTTGGGCGCCCTGCAGGAATCCCTCAGGAGGAAGAGTGAGTTTTCTCGAAAGAAACAGTGTGCCTGCCACTCCTTGCCAGGAGGTCATGCAGCAGACTACTTCAGCTAAGGCGAATGTCGGCTGAGCGGCCTACTCAACGTAAGGGGCAATGTTTCCATCAGCAAACTTGGCGGTCACAAGTAGACCCGAGGCTTTCACCACTGAAGTGCTGTAATGCTGGTGTGCCTTTTACATAGCTGAGGACGCTCGCGACTGCACCATTTTCCGAGGAAAATCACTGTGTACCGAAAGTGTCATCTGTGCCTTCTGAGCAACCTCATGCCTCATGATGGTCTTTGGGCTCTACTGTTGGTATGCCGAAGGCCAGGCAGCAATGTGTTTCCTCCGTCGGAGAGCCAGATATCCACAGCTTAGAAGAATCCTCAGGAAGAGTTTTCTCCCTGGTCTGCTGTGCAATGCAAGGGGACCCCGGTTGGTACAACCTGAGCTGCACCGGAACAAACACCGCCACGGCAAGGGTGCTCAGAATTCATAGCTGACGTCTTCCCCTCGCAAGCAGCACGTCGACTTCAGATCCAGCTGGAGACTTGTGCTCTCAGCCTTTGAAGACTGTTAGGCCTTTGCAAGATCCACGGTGAGGTAGGCGACACTAAGGCGTTCACTGGCTCACGCCATTCACCTCAGGAGGACTCCTGCTTGCCAAAGTGTTGTCATGGAAGGGCCCTTGTGTGTGGCATGTGTCTATGTGGCCTGCCTGTGAACTTCAGGTACATGAGCTAGGTGTCAACCGTGAAAGTGGAGGGGGACGGGAATGGCACAATTTACCCCAGTGACAAACCGGAGAGCTGCGTCCTCAGAGCTGCCTGAGAAACAGTTCTGTTGCCCGTCTTCTATTCACCCCTGGATTACCCTGAGAGGCAACCTGAGGCAGAGTGAATTTTCTTCAACGAACCGGAGTGCGTGCAGTTCCTTGCTAGGTTCTCATCCCAAAGCCTTCTTGGCCAGTGGGAAGGAAACCTGCCCGCGTGGTGCAAGGAACGTCCGTGTTTTCGATGATGAGTGCTTAATGAAAAGCCCGGCGGTCGCCAACCTTCCCAACCCTGCGGGAATACCCGGGGAGGAACGGAGACTTTGCCCCAGGAAACAGCATGCTGGCAATTGCTTGCAAGGTGTACATCCAGCAGAGGAGGTTATCTAGGGCGTAAGTCAGCCGAGCGCCAGACTCAAGGTAAGGGGCAGTGTTTCTCTCCACCGGCACAGTCGCAGTCAGCAGTTTCAAAGAGGCCTTCCCGACTGAACTGCTGTAAATGCTGGTGTGCCTTTCAAGACTCTGAAAGGATGAGGATGCGAGCGTCTGCACCGTATGCCAAGGAAGGTCACTGTGGAGCAGAAGTGGCATCTGTGCCTGCTGAGCAACACCCAGCCACAAGGGTGTTTGGACTCTACTGTTTTGTATGCAGGAGGCTGGGCAACAACGTGTTTGCTCCATTGGAGAGCTCGATTTGGAGAGCTTAGAGGATGCCTGAAGAACACGTTTATAACGGGGCTTCTGGCCAATGCAAGGGGGCCTACTTTTGTAACCCTGAGCTGCTTTTGGAAAAACACCGGGCTTACACGAGTTCTCGGAATTCATACTAGACCTCTTGCTCCCTGAAGCAGCACCTGGACTTCACCTCTCGAGGGAGAAATAGGCAGTCGTCCTCCGGAGACTGCTACTCCTTTGCAAAATGTACCATGACCTAGGCGAAACGAAGGCATTCACTGGCTCGCGCAATTCACTTCAGGAGGAACACTGCCTTTCCAAAGTGCTTTCAGCGAAGGGGTACAGTATGTGACATGGGTCTCCTTCGGCTGCCCGGGAACGTCAGCTACATGAGCTGTGTGGCAACTGTGAAAAGGGGGCTGGACGAGCAAAGCGAAATCTGTCCTGTTGGCAAGCCGGAGAGCTGCGTGCTCAGAGCTGCCTGAAAAGAAGTCCCTCTGCCCGTCTTGTACTCACCGTAGGAGTTCCCTGGGAGGCAAAGTGAGGAAGAGTGAGTTTTCTCGAAAGAACAAGGGGGTGTGTGCAGTTCCTCACTAGGAGCTCATCCCAAAGCCTTCTTGGCTAGTGGTTAGGAACCCTGCCACCATGCGGCCAAAGGAAGGACCGCGTGTGCCATGAAAAGTGTGGCAGTGCAGCTCCTTCTGAGAAGCCTCAGTGAAGGTACTGCTTTAACACTGGTAGGCCTCTCAGGACTGCAGGCTCTCACGCCTGGACCCAGGTCAAGGAAGCACACGTTGTAGCCAAAGTGTCAACTGCGGCTTCCGAGTAACCTGCAGCCACATGGGTGGTTGGCCTCCACTCTGTGCATGCAGAGGCCTGGGCCACACACGGCTTGCTCCGGCGGAGAGCCAGACCTCCAACTCTGGAAAGCAGTCTTGGTAACAGAGTGGGGGACGGTGTCACGTGCAATGCCTGTCAGACTCCCGGCTTGGCTCTTAGCTGCACTGAATCATATCCGGCGAGTAACATGGATTCTACGAACTCAAAGCTGACGACCCTTCACCTCCAGTAGAAATGTGATTTTACAACCAGCCTGCAATGATGGACACCTTTCCCGAAGCACTGCTGGGAGATGGAAAGTTCCGTAGCGACAACGCCTGACTGAAGCGCTGTCGTGGCTAGCCACGTCACCTTGCGCAGAACCTCTGCTTACAAAGACTCCTCACAGGAGCGCCTGCTGTGTCACATGGCTCTCTTGTAGCTGAGCAGAAGGTGCTTCTCCACAGGCTGGGTTTGCACGTAGAAACTGGATCCTGAGGGCTCAAGCATTATTGGCTCCTCTGGAACAGGAGGCTTGGGGCCAGAAAACTGAAGGCAAAGCACGGGGGCGGGTGTGGGCGGCCGCCCATCTTGGGCGCCCTGCAGGAATCCCTCAGGAGGAAGAGTGAGTTTTCTCGAAAGAAACAGTGTGCCTGCCACTCCTTGCCAGGAGGTCATGCAGCAGACTACTTCAGCTAAGGCGAATGTCGGCTGAGGCGGCCTACTCAACGTAAGGGGCAATGTTTCCATCAGCAAACTTGGCGGTCACAAGTAGACCCGAGGCTTTCACCACTGAAGTGCTGTAATGCTGGTGTGCCTTTTACATAGCTGAGGACGCTCGCGACTGCACCATTTTCCGAGGAAAATCACTGTGTACCGAAAGTGTCATCTGTGCCTTCTGAGCAACCTCATGCCTCATGATGGTCTTTGGGCTCTACTGTTGGTATGCCGAAGGCCAGGCAGCAATGTGTTTCCTCCGTCGGAGAGCCAGATATCCACAGCTTAGAAGAATCCTCAGGAAGAGTTTTCTCCCTGGTCTGCTGTGCAATGCAAGGGGACCCCGGTTGGTACAACCTGAGCTGCACCGGAACAAACACCGCCACGGCAAGGGTGCTCAGAATTCATAGCTGACGTCTTCCCCTCGCAAGCAGCACGTCGACTTCAGATCCAGCTGGAGACTTGTGCTCTCAGCCTTTGAAGACTGTTAGGCCTTTGCAAGATCCACGGTGAGGTAGGCGACACTAAGGCGTTCACTGGCTCACGCCATTCACCTCAGGAGGACTCCTGCTTGCCAAAGTGTTGTCATGGAAGGGCCCTTGTTGTGGCATGTGTCTATGTGGCCTGCCTGTGAACTTCAGGTACATGAGCTAGGTGTCAACCGTGAAAGTGGAGGGGGACGGGAATGGCACAATTTACCCCAGTGACAAACCGGAGAGCTGCGTCCTCAGAGCTGCCTGAGAAACAGTTCTGTTGCCCGTCTTCTATTCACCCCTGGATTACCCTGAGAGGCAACCTGAGGCAGAGTGAATTTTCTTCAACGAACCGGAGTGCGTGCAGTTCCTTGCTAGGTTCTCATCCCAAAGCCTTCTTGGCCAGTGGGAAGGAAACCTGCCCGCGTGGTGCAAGGAACGTCCGTGTTTTCGATGATGAGTGCTTAATGAAAAGCCCGGCGGTCGCCAACCTTCCCAACCCTGCGGGAATACCCGGGGAGGAACGGAGACTTTGCCCCAGGAAACAGCATGCTGGCAATTGCTTGCAAGGTGTACATCCAGCAGAGGAGGTTATCTAGGGCGTAAGTCAGCCGAGCGCCAGACTCAAGGTAAGGGGCAGTGTTTCTCTCCACCGGCACAGTCGCAGTCAGCAGTTTCAAAGAGGCCTTCCCGACTGAACTGCTGTAAATGCTGGTGTGCCTTTCAAGACTCTGAAAGGATGAGGATGCGAGCGTCTGCACCGTATGCCAAGGAAGGTCACTGTGGAGCAGAAGTGGCATCTGTGCCTGCTGAGCAACACCCAGCCACAAGGGTGTTTGGACTCTACTGTTTTGTATGCAGGAGGCTGGGCAACAACGTGTTTGCTCCATTGGAGAGCTCGATTTGGAGAGCTTAGAGGATGCCTGAAGAACACGTTTATAACGGGGCTTCTGGCCAATGCAAGGGGGCCTACTTTTGTAACCCTGAGCTGCTTTTGGAAAAACACCGGGCTTACACGAGTTCTCGGAATTCATACTAGACCTCTTGCTCCCTGAAGCAGCACCTGGACTTCACCTCTCGAGGGAGAAATAGGCAGTCGTCCTCCGGAGACTGCTACTCCTTTGCAAAATGTACCATGACCTAGGCGAAACGAAGGCATTCACTGGCTCGCGCAATTCACTTCAGGAGGAACACTGCCTTTCCAAAGTGCTTTCAGCGAAGGGGTACAGTATGTGACATGGGTCTCCTTCGGCTGCCCGGGAACGTCAGCTACATGAGCTGTGTGGCAACTGTGAAAAGGGGCTGGACGAGCAAAGCGAAATCTGTCCTGTTGGCAAGCCGGAGAGCTGCGTGCTCAGAGCTGCCTGAAAAGAAGTCCCTCTGCCCGTCTTGTACTCACCGTAGGAGTTCCCTGGGAGGCAAAGTGAGGAAGAGTGAGTTTTCTCGAAAGAACAAGGGGGTGTGTGCAGTTCCTCACTAGGAGCTCATCCCAAAGCCTTCTTGGCTAGTGGTTAGGAACCCTGCCACCATGCGGCCAAAGGAAGGACCGCGTGTGCCATGAAAAGTGTGGCAGTGCAGCTCCTTCTGAGAAGCCTCAGTGAAGGTACTGCTTTAACACTGGTAGGCCTCTCAGGACTGCAGGCTCTCACGCCTGGACCCAGGTCAAGGAAGCACACGTTGTAGCCAAAGTGTCAACTGCGGCTTCCGAGTAACCTGCAGCCACATGGGTGGTTGGCCTCCACTCTGTGCATGCAGAGGCCTGGGCCACACACGGGCTTGCTCCGGCGGAGAGCCAGACCTCCAACTCTGGAAAGCAGTCTTGGTAACAGAGTGGGGGACGGTGTCACGTGCAATGCCTGTCAGACTCCCGGCTTGGCTCTTAGCTGCACTGAATCATATCCGGCGAGTAACATGGATTCTACGAACTCAAAGCTGACGACCCTTCACCTCCAGTAGAAATGTGATTTTACAACCAGCCTGCAATGATGGACACCTTTCCCGAAGCACTGCTGGGAGATGGAAAGTTCCGTAGCGACAACGCCTGCTGAAGCGCTGTCGTGGCTAGCCACGTCACCTTGCGCAGAACCTCTGCTTACAAAGACTCCTCACAGGAGCGCCTGCTGTGTCACATGGCTCTCTTGTAGCTGAGCAGAAGGTGCTTCTCCACAGGCTGGGTTTGCACGTAGAAACTGGATCCTGAGGGCTCAAGCATTATTGGCTCCTCTGGAACAGGAGGCTTGGGGCCAGAAAACTGAAGGCAAAGCACGGGGGCGGGTGTGGGCGGCCGCCCATCTTGGGCGCCCTGCAGGAATCCCTCAGGAGGAAGAGTGAGTTTTCTCGAAAGAAACAGTGTGCCTGCCACTCCTTGCCAGGAGGTCATGCAGCAGACTACTTCAGCTAAGGCGAATGTCGGCTGAGCGGCCTACTCAACGTAAGGGGCAATGTTTCCATCAGCAAACTTGGCGGTCACAAGTAGACCCGAGGCTTTCACCACTGAAGTGCTGTAATGCTGGTGTGCCTTTTACATAGCTGAGGACGCTCGCGACTGCACCATTTTCCGAGGAAAATCACTGTGTACCGAAAGTGTCATCTGTGCCTTCTGAGCAACCTCATGCCTCATGATGGTCTTTGGGCTCTACTGTTGGTATGCCGAAGGCCAGGCAGCAATGTGTTTCCTCCGTCGGAGAGCCAGATATCCACAGCTTAGAAGAATCCTCAGGAAGAGTTTTCTCCCTGGTCTGCTGTGCAATGCAAGGGGACCCCGGTTGGTACAACCTGAGCTGCACCGGAACAAACACCGCCACGGCAAGGGTGCTCAGAATTCATAGCTGACGTCTTCCCCTCGCAAGCAGCACGTCGACTTCAGATCCAGCTGGAGACTTGTGCTCTCAGCCTTTGAAGACTGTTAGGCCTTTGCAAGATCCACGGTGAGGTAGGCGACACTAAGGCGTTCACTGGCTCACGCCATTCACCTCAGGAGGACTCCTGCTTGCCAAAGTGTTGTCATGGAAGGGCCCTTGTGTGTGGCATGTGTCTATGTGGCCTGCCTGTGAACTTCAGGTACATGAGCTAGGTGTCAACCGTGAAAGTGGAGGGGGACGGGAATGGCACAATTTACCCCAGTGACAAACCGGAGAGCTGCGTCCTCAGAGCTGCCTGAGAAACAGTTCTGTTGCCCGTCTTCTATTCACCCCTGGATTACCCTGAGAGGCAACCTGAGGCAGAGTGAATTTTCTTCAACGAACCGGAGTGCGTGCAGTTCCTTGCTAGGTTCTCATCCCAAAGCCTTCTTGGCCAGTGGGAAGGAAACCTGCCCGCGTGGTGCAAGGAACGTCCGTGTTTTCGATGATGAGTGCTTAATGAAAAGCCCGGCGGTCGCCAACCTTCCCAACCCTGCGGGAATACCCGGGGAGGAACGGAGACTTTGCCCCAGGAAACAGCATGCTGGCAATTGCTTGCAAGGTGTACATCCAGCAGAGGAGGTTATCTAGGGCGTAAGTCAGCCGAGCGCCAGACTCAAGGTAAGGGGCAGTGTTTCTCTCCACCGGCACAGTCGCAGTCAGCAGTTTCAAAGAGGCCTTCCCGACTGAACTGCTGTAAATGCTGGTGTGCCTTTCAAGACTCTGAAAGGATGAGGATGCGAGCGTCTGCACCGTATGCCAAGGAAGGTCACTGTGGAGCAGAAGTGGCATCTGTGCCTGCTGAGCAACACCCAGCCACAAGGGTGTTTGGACTCTACTGTTTTGTATGCAGGAGGCTGGGCAACAACGTGTTTGCTCCATTGGAGAGCTCGATTTGGAGAGCTTAGAGGATGCCTGAAGAACACGTTTATAACGGGGCTTCTGGCCAATGCAAGGGGGCCTACTTTTGTAACCCTGAGCTGCTTTTGGAAAAACACCGGGCTTACACGAGTTCTCGGAATTCATACTAGACCTCTTGCTCCCTGAAGCAGCACCTGGACTTCACCTCTCGAGGGAGAAATAGGCAGTCGTCCTCCGGAGACTGCTACTCCTTTGCAAAATGTACCATGACCTAGGCGAAACGAAGGCATTCACTGGCTCGCGCAATTCACTTCAGGAGGAACACTGCCTTTCCAAAGTGCTTTCAGCGAAGGGGTACAGTATGTGACATGGGTCTCCTTCGGCTGCCCGGGAACGTCAGCTACATGAGCTGTGTGGCAACTGTGAAAAGGGGGCTGGACGAGCAAAGCGAAATCTGTCCTGTTGGCAAGCCGGAGAGCTGCGTGCTCAGAGCTGCCTGAAAAGAAGTCCCTCTGCCCGTCTTGTACTCACCGTAGGAGTTCCCTGGGAGGCAAAGTGAGGAAGAGTGAGTTTTCTCGAAAGAACAAGGGGGTGTGTGCAGTTCCTCACTAGGAGCTCATCCCAAAGCCTTCTTGGCTAGTGGTTAGGAACCCTGCCACCATGCGGCCAAAGGAAGGACCGCGTGTGCCATGAAAAGTGTGGCAGTGCAGCTCCTTCTGAGAAGCCTCAGTGAAGGTACTGCTTTAACACTGGTAGGCCTCTCAGGACTGCAGGCTCTCACGCCTGGACCCAGGTCAAGGAAGCACACGTTGTAGCCAAAGTGTCAACTGCGGCTTCCGAGTAACCTGCAGCCACATGGGTGGTTGGCCTCCACTCTGTGCATGCAGAGGCCTGGGCCACACACGGCTTGCTCCGGCGGAGAGCCAGACCTCCAACTCTGGAAAGCAGTCTTGGTAACAGAGTGGGGGACGGTGTCACGTGCAATGCCTGTCAGACTCCCGGCTTGGCTCTTAGCTGCACTGAATCATATCCGGCGAGTAACATGGATTCTACGAACTCAAAGCTGACGACCCTTCACCTCCAGTAGAAATGTGATTTTACAACCAGCCTGCAATGATGGACACCTTTCCCGAAGCACTGCTGGGAGATGGAAAGTTCCGTAGCGACAACGCCTGACTGAAGCGCTGTCGTGGCTAGCCACGTCACCTTGCGCAGAACCTCTGCTTACAAAGACTCCTCACAGGAGCGCCTGCTGTGTCACATGGCTCTCTTGTAGCTGAGCAGAAGGTGCTTCTCCACAGGCTGGGTTTGCACGTAGAAACTGGATCCTGAGGGCTCAAGCATTATTGGCTCCTCTGGAACAGGAGGCTTGGGGCCAGAAAACTGAAGGCAAAGCACGGGGGCGGGTGTGGGCGGCCGCCCATCTTGGGCGCCCTGCAGGAATCCCTCAGGAGGAAGAGTGAGTTTTCTCGAAAGAAACAGTGTGCCTGCCACTCCTTGCCAGGAGGTCATGCAGCAGACTACTTCAGCTAAGGCGAATGTCGGCTGAGCGGCCTACTCAACGTAAGGGGCAATGTTTCCATCAGCAAACTTGGCGGTCACAAGTAGACCCGAGGCTTTCACCACTGAAGTGCTGTAATGCTGGTGTGCCTTTTACATAGCTGAGGACGCTCGCGACTGCACCATTTTCCGAGGAAAATCACTGTGTACCGAAAGTGTCATCTGTGCCTTCTGAGCAACCTCATGCCTCATGATGGTCTTTGGGCTCTACTGTTGGTATGCCGAAGGCCAGGCAGCAATGTGTTTCCTCCGTCGGAGAGCCAGATATCCACAGCTTAGAAGAATCCTCAGGAAGAGTTTTCTCCCTGGTCTGCTGTGCAATGCAAGGGGACCCCGGTTGGTACAACCTGAGCTGCACCGGAACAAACACCGCCACGGCAAGGGTGCTCAGAATTCATAGCTGACGTCTTCCCCTCGCAAGCAGCACGTCGACTTCAGATCCAGCTGGAGACTTGTGCTCTCAGCCTTTGAAGACTGTTAGGCCTTTGCAAGATCCACGGTGAGGTAGGCGACACTAAGGCGTTCACTGGCTCACGCCATTCACCTCAGGAGGACTCCTGCTTGCCAAAGTGTTGTCATGGAAGGGCCCTTGTGTGTGGCATGTGTCTATGTGGCCTGCCTGTGAACTTCAGGTACATGAGCTAGGTGTCAACCGTGAAAGTGGAGGGGGACGGGAATGGCACAATTTACCCCAGTGACAAACCGGAGAGCTGCGTCCTCAGAGCTGCCTGAGAAACAGTTCTGTTGCCCGTCTTCTATTCACCCCTGGATTACCCTGAGAGGCAACCTGAGGCAGAGTGAATTTTCTTCAACGAACCGGAGTGCGTGCAGTTCCTTGCTAGGTTCTCATCCCAAAGCCTTCTTGGCCAGTGGGAAGGAAACCTGCCCGCGTGGTGCAAGGAACGTCCGTGTTTTCGATGATGAGTGCTTAATGAAAAGCCCGGCGGTCGCCAACCTTCCCAACCCTGCGGGAATACCCGGGGAGGAACGGAGACTTTGCCCCAGGAAACAGCATGCTGGCAATTGCTTGCAAGGTGTACATCCAGCAGAGGAGGTTATCTAGGGCGTAAGTCAGCCGAGCGCCAGACTCAAGGTAAGGGGCAGTGTTTCTCTCCACCGGCACAGTCGCAGTCAGCAGTTTCAAAGAGGCCTTCCCGACTGAACTGCTGTAAATGCTGGTGTGCCTTTCAAGACTCTGAAAGGATGAGGATGCGAGCGTCTGCACCGTATGCCAAGGAAGGTCACTGTGGAGCAGAAGTGGCATCTGTGCCTGCTGAGCAACACCCAGCCACAAGGGTGTTTGGACTCTACTGTTTTGTATGCAGGAGGCTGGGCAACAACGTGTTTGCTCCATTGGAGAGCTCGATTTGGAGAGCTTAGAGGATGCCTGAAGAACACGTTTATAACGGGGCTTCTGGCCAATGCAAGGGGGCCTACTTTTGTAACCCTGAGCTGCTTTTGGAAAAACACCGGGCTTACACGAGTTCTCGGAATTCATACTAGACCTCTTGCTCCCTGAAGCAGCACCTGGACTTCACCTCTCGAGGGAGAAATAGGCAGTCGTCCTCCGGAGACTGCTACTCCTTTGCAAAATGTACCATGACCTAGGCGAAACGAAGGCATTCACTGGCTCGCGCAATTCACTTCAGGAGGAACACTGCCTTTCCAAAGTGCTTTCAGCGAAGGGGTACAGTATGTGACATGGGTCTCCTTCGGCTGCCCGGGAACGTCAGCTACATGAGCTGTGTGGCAACTGTGAAAAGGGGGCTGGACGAGCAAAGCGAAATCTGTCCTGTTGGCAAGCCGGAGAGCTGCGTGCTCAGAGCTGCCTGAAAAGAAGTCCCTCTGCCCGTCTTGTACTCACCGTAGGAGTTCCCTGGGAGGCAAAGTGAGGAAGAGTGAGTTTTCTCGAAAGAACAAGGGGGTGTGTGCAGTTCCTCACTAGGAGCTCATCCCAAAGCCTTCTTGGCTAGTGGTTAGGAACCCTGCCACCATGCGGCCAAAGGAAGGACCGCGTGTGCCATGAAAAGTGTGGCAGTGCAGCTCCTTCTGAGAAGCCTCAGTGAAGGTACTGCTTTAACACTGGTAGGCCTCTCAGGACTGCAGGCTCTCACGCCTGGACCCAGGTCAAGGAAGCACACGTTGTAGCCAAAGTGTCAACTGCGGCTTCCGAGTAACCTGCAGCCACATGGGTGGTTGGCCTCCACTCTGTGCATGCAGAGGCCTGGGCCACACACGGCTTGCTCCGGCGGAGAGCCAGACCTCCAACTCTGGAAAGCAGTCTTGGTAACAGAGTGGGGGACGGTGTCACGTGCAATGCCTGTCAGACTCCCGGCTTGGCTCTTAGCTGCACTGAATCATATCCGGCGAGTAACATGGATTCTACGAACTCAAAGCTGACGACCCTTCACCTCCAGTAGAAATGTGATTTTACAACCAGCCTGCAATGATGGACACCTTTCCCGAAGCACTGCTGGGAGATGGAAAGTTCCGTAGCGACAACGCCTGACTGAAGCGCTGTCGTGGCTAGCCACGTCACCTTGCGCAGAACCTCTGCTTACAAAGACTCCTCACAGGAGCGCCTGCTGTGTCACATGGCTCTCTTGTAGCTGAGCAGAAGGTGCTTCTCCACAGGCTGGGTTTGCACGTAGAAACTGGATCCTGAGGGCTCAAGCATTATTGGCTCCTCTGGAACAGGAGGCTTGGGGCCAGAAAACTGAAGGCAAAGCACGGGGGCGGGTGTGGGCGGCCGCCCATCTTGGGCGCCCTGCAGGAATCCCTCAGGAGGAAGAGTGAGTTTTCTCGAAAGAAACAGTGTGCCTGCCACTCCTTGCCAGGAGGTCATGCAGCAGACTACTTCAGCTAAGGCGAATGTCGGCTGAGCGGCCTACTCAACGTAAGGGGCAATGTTTCCATCAGCAAACTTGGCGGTCACAAGTAGACCCGAGGCTTTCACCACTGAAGTGCTGTAATGCTGGTGTGCCTTTTACATAGCTGAGGACGCTCGCGACTGCACCATTTTCCGAGGAAAATCACTGTGTACCGAAAGTGTCATCTGTGCCTTCTGAGCAACCTCATGCCTCATGATGGTCTTTGGGCTCTACTGTTGGTATGCCGAAGGCCAGGCAGCAATGTGTTTCCTCCGTCGGAGAGCCAGATATCCACAGCTTAGAAGAATCCTCAGGAAGAGTTTTCTCCCTGGTCTGCTGTGCAATGCAAGGGGACCCCGGTTGGTACAACCTGAGCTGCACCGGAACAAACACCGCCACGGCAAGGGTGCTCAGAATTCATAGCTGACGTCTTCCCCTCGCAAGCAGCACGTCGACTTCAGATCCAGCTGGAGACTTGTGCTCTCAGCCTTTGAAGACTGTTAGGCCTTTGCAAGATCCACGGTGAGGTAGGCGACACTAAGGCGTTCACTGGCTCACGCCATTCACCTCAGGAGGACTCCTGCTTGCCAAAGTGTTGTCATGGAAGGGCCCTTGTGTGTGGCATGTGTCTATGTGGCCTGCCAGTGAACTTCAGGTACATGAGCTAGGTGTCAACCGTGAAAGTGGAGGGGGACGGGAATGGCACAATTTACCCCAGTGACAAACCGGAGAGCTGCGTCCTCAGAGCTGCCTGAGAAACAGTTCTGTTGCCCGTCTTCTATTCACCCCTGGATTACCCTGAGAGGCAACCTGAGGCAGAGTGAATTTTCTTCAACGAACCGGAGTGCGTGCAGTTCCTTGCTAGGTTCTCATCCCAAAGCCTTCTTGGCCAGTGGGAAGGAAACCTGCCCGCGTGGTGCAAGGAACGTCCGTGTTTTCGATGATGAGTGCTTAATGAAAAGCCCGGCGGTCGCCAACCTTCCCAACCCTGCGGGAATACCCGGGGAGGAACGGAGACTTTGCCCCAGGAAACAGCATGCTGGCAATTGCTTGCAAGGTGTACATCCAGCAGAGGAGGTTATCTAGGGCGTAAGTCAGCCGAGCGCCAGACTCAAGGTAAGGGGCAGTGTTTCTCTCCACCGGCACAGTCGCAGTCAGCAGTTTCAAAGAGGCCTTCCCGACTGAACTGCTGTAAATGCTGGTGTGCCTTTCAAGACTCTGAAAGGATGAGGATGCGAGCGTCTGCACCGTATGCCAAGGAAGGTCACTGTGGAGCAGAAGTGGCATCTGTGCCTGCTGAGCAACACCCAGCCACAAGGGTGTTTGGACTCTACTGTTTTGTATGCAGGAGGCTGGGCAACAACGTGTTTGCTCCATTGGAGAGCTCGATTTGGAGAGCTTAGAGGATGCCTGAAGAACACGTTTATAACGGGGCTTCTGGCCAATGCAAGGGGGCCTACTTTTGTAACCCTGAGCTGCTTTTGGAAAAACACCGGGCTTACACGAGTTCTCGGAATTCATACTAGACCTCTTGCTCCCTGAAGCAGCACCTGGACTTCACCTCTCGAGGGAGAAATAGGCAGTCGTCCTCCGGAGACTGCTACTCCTTTGCAAAATGTACCATGACCTAGGCGAAACGAAGGCATTCACTGGCTCGCGCAATTCACTTCAGGAGGAACACTGCCTTTCCAAAGTGCTTTCAGCGAAGGGGTACAGTATGTGACATGGGTCTCCTTCGGCTGCCCGGGAACGTCAGCTACATGAGCTGTGTGGCAACTGTGAAAAGGGGGCTGGACGAGCAAAGCGAAATCTGTCCTGTTGGCAAGCCGGAGAGCTGCGTGCTCAGAGCTGCCTGAAAAGAAGTCCCTCTGCCCGTCTTGTACTCACCGTAGGAGTTCCCTGGGAGGCAAAGTGAGGAAGAGTGAGTTTTCTCGAAAGAACAAGGGGGTGTGTGCAGTTCCTCACTAGGAGCTCATCCCAAAGCCTTCTTGGCTAGTGGTTAGGAACCCTGCCACCATGCGGCCAAAGGAAGGACCGCGTGTGCCATGAAAAGTGTGGCAGTGCAGCTCCTTCTGAGAAGCCTCAGTGAAGGTACTGCTTTAACACTGGTAGGCCTCTCAGGACTGCAGGCTCTCACGCCTGGACCCAGGTCAAGGAAGCACACGTTGTAGCCAAAGTGTCAACTGCGGCTTCCGAGTAACCTGCAGCCACATGGGTGGTTGGCCTCCACTCTGTGCATGCAGAGGCCTGGGCCACACACGGCTTGCTCCGGCGGAGAGCCAGACCTCCAACTCTGGAAAGCAGTCTTGGTAACAGAGTGGGGGACGGTGTCACGTGCAATGCCTGTCAGACTCCCGGCTTGGCTCTTAGCTGCACTGAATCATATCCGGCGAGTAACATGGATTCTACGAACTCAAAGCTGACGACCCTTCACCTCCAGTAGAAATGTGATTTTACAACCAGCCTGCAATGATGGACACCTTTCCCGAAGCACTGCTGGGAGATGGAAAGTTCCGTAGCGACAACGCCTGACTGAAGCGCTGTCGTGGCTAGCCACGTCACCTTGCGCAGAACCTCTGCTTACAAAGACTCCTCACAGGAGCGCCTGCTGTGTCACATGGCTCTCTTGTAGCTGAGCAGAAGGTGCTTCTCCACAGGCTGGGTTTGCACGTAGAAACTGGATCCTGAGGGCTCAAGCATTATTGGCTCCTCTGGAACAGGAGGCTTGGGGCCAGAAAACTGAAGGCAAAGCACGGGGGCGGGTGTGGGCGGCCGCCCATCTTGGGCGCCCTGCAGGAATCCCTCAGGAGGAAGAGTGAGTTTTCTCGAAAGAAACAGTGTGCCTGCCACTCCTTGCCAGGAGGTCATGCAGCAGACTACTTCAGCTAAGGCGAATGTCGGCTGAGCGGCCTACTCAACGTAAGGGGCAATGTTTCCATCAGCAAACTTGGCGGTCACAAGTAGACCCGAGGCTTTCACCACTGAAGTGCTGTAATGCTGGTGTGCCTTTTACATAGCTGAGGACGCTCGCGACTGCACCATTTTCCGAGGAAAATCACTGTGTACCGAAAGTGTCATCTGTGCCTTCTGAGCAACCTCATGCCTCATGATGGTCTTTGGGCTCTACTGTTGGTATGCCGAAGGCCAGGCAGCAATGTGTTTCCTCCGTCGGAGAGCCAGATATCCACAGCTTAGAAGAATCCTCAGGAAGAGTTTTCTCCCTGGTCTGCTGTGCAATGCAAGGGGACCCCGGTTGGTACAACCTGAGCTGCACCGGAACAAACACCGCCACGGCAAGGGTGCTCAGAATTCATAGCTGACGTCTTCCCCTCGCAAGCAGCACGTCGACTTCAGATCCAGCTGGAGACTTGTGCTCTCAGCCTTTGAAGACTGTTAGGCCTTTGCAAGATCCACGGTGAGGTAGGCGACACTAAGGCGTTCACTGGCTCACGCCATTCACCTCAGGAGGACTCCTGCTTGCCAAAGTGTTGTCATGGAAGGGCCCTTGTGTGTGGCATGTGTCTATGTGGCCTGCCAGTGAACTTCAGGTACATGAGCTAGGTGTCAACCGTGAAAGTGGAGGGGGACGGGAATGGCACAATTTACCCCAGTGACAAACCGGAGAGCTGCGTCCTCAGAGCTGCCTGAGAAACAGTTCTGTTGCCCGTCTTCTATTCACCCCTGGATTACCCTGAGAGGCAACCTGAGGCAGAGTGAATTTTCTTCAACGAACCGGAGTGCGTGCAGTTCCTTGCTAGGTTCTCATCCCAAAGCCTTCTTGGCCAGTGGGAAGGAAACCTGCCCGCGTGGTGCAAGGAACGTCCGTGTTTTCGATGATGAGTGCTTAATGAAAAGCCCGGCGGTCGCCAACCTTCCCAACCCTGCGGGAATACCCGGGGAGGAACGGAGACTTTGCCCCAGGAAACAGCATGCTGGCAATTGCTTGCAAGGTGTACATCCAGCAGAGGAGGTTATCTAGGGCGTAAGTCAGCCGAGCGCCAGACTCAAGGTAAGGGGCAGTGTTTCTCTCCACCGGCACAGTCGCAGTCAGCAGTTTCAAAGAGGCCTTCCCGACTGAACTGCTGTAAATGCTGGTGTGCCTTTCAAGACTCTGAAAGGATGAGGATGCGAGCGTCTGCACCGTATGCCAAGGAAGGTCACTGTGGAGCAGAAGTGGCATCTGTGCCTGCTGAGCAACACCCAGCCACAAGGGTGTTTGGACTCTACTGTTTTGTATGCAGGAGGCTGGGCAACAACGTGTTTGCTCCATTGGAGAGCTCGATTTGGAGAGCTTAGAGGATGCCTGAAGAACACGTTTATAACGGGGCTTCTGGCCAATGCAAGGGGGCCTACTTTTGTAACCCTGAGCTGCTTTTGGAAAAACACCGGGCTTACACGAGTTCTCGGAATTCATACTAGACCTCTTGCTCCCTGAAGCAGCACCTGGACTTCACCTCTCGAGGGAGAAATAGGCAGTCGTCCTCCGGAGACTGCTACTCCTTTGCAAAATGTACCATGACCTAGGCGAAACGAAGGCATTCACTGGCTCGCGCAATTCACTTCAGGAGGAACACTGCCTTTCCAAAGTGCTTTCAGCGAAGGGGTACAGTATGTGACATGGGTCTCCTTCGGCTGCCCGGGAACGTCAGCTACATGAGCTGTGTGGCAACTGTGAAAAGGGGGCTGGACGAGCAAAGCGAAATCTGTCCTGTTGGCAAGCCGGAGAGCTGCGTGCTCAGAGCTGCCTGAAAAGAAGTCCCTCTGCCCGTCTTGTACTCACCGTAGGAGTTCCCTGGGAGGCAAAGTGAGGAAGAGTGAGTTTTCTCGAAAGAACAAGGGGGTGTGTGCAGTTCCTCACTAGGAGCTCATCCCAAAGCCTTCTTGGCTAGTGGTTAGGAACCCTGCCACCATGCGGCCAAAGGAAGGACCGCGTGTGCCATGAAAAGTGTGGCAGTGCAGCTCCTTCTGAGAAGCCTCAGTGAAGGTACTGCTTTAACACTGGTAGGCCTCTCAGGACTGCAGGCTCTCACGCCTGGACCCAGGTCAAGGAAGCACACGTTGTAGCCAAAGTGTCAACTGCGGCTTCCGAGTAACCTGCAGCCACATGGGTGGTTGGCCTCCACTCTGTGCATGCAGAGGCCTGGGCCACACACGGCTTGCTCCGGCGGAGAGCCAGACCTCCAACTCTGGAAAGCAGTCTTGGTAACAGAGTGGGGGACGGTGTCACGTGCAATGCCTGTCAGACTCCCGGCTTGGCTCTTAGCTGCACTGAATCATATCCGGCGAGTAACATGGATTCTACGAACTCAAAGCTGACGACCCTTCACCTCCAGTAGAAATGTGATTTTACAACCAGCCTGCAATGATGGACACCTTTCCCGAAGCACTGCTGGGAGATGGAAAGTTCCGTAGCGACAACGCCTGACTGAAGCGCTGTCGTGGCTAGCCACGTCACCTTGCGCAGAACCTCTGCTTACAAAGACTCCTCACAGGAGCGCCTGCTGTGTCACATGGCTCTCTTGTAGCTGAGCAGAAGGTGCTTCTCCACAGGCTGGGTTTGCACGTAGAAACTGGATCCTGAGGGCTCAAGCATTATTGGCTCCTCTGGAACAGGAGGCTTGGGGCCAGAAAACTGAAGGCAAAGCACGGGGGCGGGTGTGGGCGGCCGCCCATCTTGGGCGCCCTGCAGGAATCCCTCAGGAGGAAGAGTGAGTTTTCTCGAAAGAAACAGTGTGCCTGCCACTCCTTGCCAGGAGGTCATGCAGCAGACTACTTCAGCTAAGGCGAATGTCGGCTGAGCGGCCTACTCAACGTAAGGGGCAATGTTTCCATCAGCAAACTTGGCGGTCACAAGTAGACCCGAGGCTTTCACCACTGAAGTGCTGTAATGCTGGTGTGCCTTTTACATAGCTGAGGACGCTCGCGACTGCACCATTTTCCGAGGAAAATCACTGTGTACCGAAAGTGTCATCTGTGCCTTCTGAGCAACCTCATGCCTCATGATGGTCTTTGGGCTCTACTGTTGGTATGCCGAAGGCCAGGCAGCAATGTGTTTCCTCCGTCGGAGAGCCAGATATCCACAGCTTAGAAGAATCCTCAGGAAGAGTTTTCTCCCTGGTCTGCTGTGCAATGCAAGGGGACCCCGGTTGGTACAACCTGAGCTGCACCGGAACAAACACCGCCACGGCAAGGGTGCTCAGAATTCATAGCTGACGTCTTCCCCTCGCAAGCAGCACGTCGACTTCAGATCCAGCTGGAGACTTGTGCTCTCAGCCTTTGAAGACTGTTAGGCCTTTGCAAGATCCACGGTGAGGTAGGCGACACTAAGGCGTTCACTGGCTCACGCCATTCACCTCAGGAGGACTCCTGCTTGCCAAAGTGTTGTCATGGAAGGGCCCTTGTGTGTGGCATGTGTCTATGTGGCCTGCCAGTGAACTTCAGGTACATGAGCTAGGTGTCAACCGTGAAAGTGGAGGGGGACGGGAATGGCACAATTTACCCCAGTGACAAACCGGAGAGCTGCGTCCTCAGAGCTGCCTGAGAAACAGTTCTGTTGCCCGTCTTCTATTCACCCCTGGATTACCCTGAGAGGCAACCTGAGGCAGAGTGAATTTTCTTCAACGAACCGGAGTGCGTGCAGTTCCTTGCTAGGTTCTCATCCCAAAGCCTTCTTGGCCAGTGGGAAGGAAACCTGCCCGCGTGGTGCAAGGAACGTCCGTGTTTTCGATGATGAGTGCTTAATGAAAAGCCCGGCGGTCGCCAACCTTCCCAACCCTGCGGGAATACCCGGGGAGGAACGGAGACTTTGCCCCAGGAAACAGCATGCTGGCAATTGCTTGCAAGGTGTACATCCAGCAGAGGAGGTTATCTAGGGCGTAAGTCAGCCGAGCGCCAGACTCAAGGTAAGGGGCAGTGTTTCTCTCCACCGGCACAGTCGCAGTCAGCAGTTTCAAAGAGGCCTTCCCGACTGAACTGCTGTAAATGCTGGTGTGCCTTTCAAGACTCTGAAAGGATGAGGATGCGAGCGTCTGCACCGTATGCCAAGGAAGGTCACTGTGGAGCAGAAGTGGCATCTGTGCCTGCTGAGCAACACCCAGCCACAAGGGTGTTTGGACTCTACTGTTTTGTATGCAGGAGGCTGGGCAACAACGTGTTTGCTCCATTGGAGAGCTCGATTTGGAGAGCTTAGAGGATGCCTGAAGAACACGTTTATAACGGGGCTTCTGGCCAATGCAAGGGGGCCTACTTTTGTAACCCTGAGCTGCTTTTGGAAAAACACCGGGCTTACACGAGTTCTCGGAATTCATACTAGACCTCTTGCTCCCTGAAGCAGCACCTGGACTTCACCTCTCGAGGGAGAAATAGGCAGTCGTCCTCCGGAGACTGCTACTCCTTTGCAAAATGTACCATGACCTAGGCGAAACGAAGGCATTCACTGGCTCGCGCAATTCACTTCAGGAGGAACACTGCCTTTCCAAAGTGCTTTCAGCGAAGGGGTACAGTATGTGACATGGGTCTCCTTCGGCTGCCCGGGAACGTCAGCTACATGAGCTGTGTGGCAACTGTGAAAAGGGGGCTGGACGAGCAAAGCGAAATCTGTCCTGTTGGCAAGCCGGAGAGCTGCGTGCTCAGAGCTGCCTGAAAAGAAGTCCCTCTGCCCGTCTTGTACTCACCGTAGGAGTTCCCTGGGAGGCAAAGTGAGGAAGAGTGAGTTTTCTCGAAAGAACAAGGGGGTGTGTGCAGTTCCTCACTAGGAGCTCATCCCAAAGCCTTCTTGGCTAGTGGTTAGGAACCCTGCCACCATGCGGCCAAAGGAAGGACCGCGTGTGCCATGAAAAGTGTGGCAGTGCAGCTCCTTCTGAGAAGCCTCAGTGAAGGTACTGCTTTAACACTGGTAGGCCTCTCAGGACTGCAGGCTCTCACGCCTGGACCCAGGTCAAGGAAGCACACGTTGTAGCCAAAGTGTCAACTGCGGCTTCCGAGTAACCTGCAGCCACATGGGTGGTTGGCCTCCACTCTGTGCATGCAGAGGCCTGGGCCACACACGGCTTGCTCCGGCGGAGAGCCAGACCTCCAACTCTGGAAAGCAGTCTTGGTAACAGAGTGGGGGACGGTGTCACGTGCAATGCCTGTCAGACTCCCGGCTTGGCTCTTAGCTGCACTGAATCATATCCGGCGAGTAACATGGATTCTACGAACTCAAAGCTGACGACCCTTCACCTCCAGTAGAAATGTGATTTTACAACCAGCCTGCAATGATGGACACCTTTCCCGAAGCACTGCTGGGAGATGGAAAGTTCCGTAGCGACAACGCCTGACTGAAGCGCTGTCGTGGCTAGCCACGTCACCTTGCGCAGAACCTCTGCTTACAAAGACTCCTCACAGGAGCGCCTGCTGTGTCACATGGCTCTCTTGTAGCTGAGCAGAAGGTGCTTCTCCACAGGCTGGGTTTGCACGTAGAAACTGGATCCTGAGGGCTCAAGCATTATTGGCTCCTCTGGAACAGGAGGCTTGGGGCCAGAAAACTGAAGGCAAAGCACGGGGGCGGGTGTGGGCGGCCGCCCATCTTGGGCGCCCTGCAGGAATCCCTCAGGAGGAAGAGTGAGTTTTCTCGAAAGAAACAGTGTGCCTGCCACTCCTTGCCAGGAGGTCATGCAGCAGACTACTTCAGCTAAGGCGAATGTCGGCTGAGCGGCCTACTCAACGTAAGGGGCAATGTTTCCATCAGCAAACTTGGCGGTCACAAGTAGACCCGAGGCTTTCACCACTGAAGTGCTGTAATGCTGGTGTGCCTTTTACATAGCTGAGGACGCTCGCGACTGCACCATTTTCCGAGGAAAATCACTGTGTACCGAAAGTGTCATCTGTGCCTTCTGAGCAACCTCATGCCTCATGATGGTCTTTGGGCTCTACTGTTGGTATGCCGAAGGCCAGGCAGCAATGTGTTTCCTCCGTCGGAGAGCCAGATATCCACAGCTTAGAAGAATCCTCAGGAAGAGTTTTCTCCCTGGTCTGCTGTGCAATGCAAGGGGACCCCGGTTGGTACAACCTGAGCTGCACCGGAACAAACACCGCCACGGCAAGGGTGCTCAGAATTCATAGCTGACGTCTTCCCCTCGCAAGCAGCACGTCGACTTCAGATCCAGCTGGAGACTTGTGCTCTCAGCCTTTGAAGACTGTTAGGCCTTTGCAAGATCCACGGTGAGGTAGGCGACACTAAGGCGTTCACTGGCTCACGCCATTCACCTCAGGAGGACTCCTGCTTGCCAAAGTGTTGTCATGGAAGGGCCCTTGTGTGTGGCATGTGTCTATGTGGCCTGCCAGTGAACTTCAGGTACATGAGCTAGGTGTCAACCGTGAAAGTGGAGGGGGACGGGAATGGCACAATTTACCCCAGTGACAAACCGGAGAGCTGCGTCCTCAGAGCTGCCTGAGAAACAGTTCTGTTGCCCGTCTTCTATTCACCCCTGGATTACCCTGAGAGGCAACCTGAGGCAGAGTGAATTTTCTTCAACGAACCGGAGTGCGTGCAGTTCCTTGCTAGGTTCTCATCCCAAAGCCTTCTTGGCCAGTGGGAAGGAAACCTGCCCGCGTGGTGCAAGGAACGTCCGTGTTTTCGATGATGAGTGCTTAATGAAAAGCCCGGCGGTCGCCAACCTTCCCAACCCTGCGGGAATACCCGGGGAGGAACGGAGACTTTGCCCCAGGAAACAGCATGCTGGCAATTGCTTGCAAGGTGTACATCCAGCAGAGGAGGTTATCTAGGGCGTAAGTCAGCCGAGCGCCAGACTCAAGGTAAGGGGCAGTGTTTCTCTCCACCGGCACAGTCGCAGTCAGCAGTTTCAAAGAGGCCTTCCCGACTGAACTGCTGTAAATGCTGGTGTGCCTTTCAAGACTCTGAAAGGATGAGGATGCGAGCGTCTGCACCGTATGCCAAGGAAGGTCACTGTGGAGCAGAAGTGGCATCTGTGCCTGCTGAGCAACACCCAGCCACAAGGGTGTTTGGACTCTACTGTTTTGTATGCAGGAGGCTGGGCAACAACGTGTTTGCTCCATTGGAGAGCTCGATTTGGAGAGCTTAGAGGATGCCTGAAGAACACGTTTATAACGGGGCTTCTGGCCAATGCAAGGGGGCCTACTTTTGTAACCCTGAGCTGCTTTTGGAAAAACACCGGGCTTACACGAGTTCTCGGAATTCATACTAGACCTCTTGCTCCCTGAAGCAGCACCTGGACTTCACCTCTCGAGGGAGAAATAGGCAGTCGTCCTCCGGAGACTGCTACTCCTTTGCAAAATGTACCATGACCTAGGCGAAACGAAGGCATTCACTGGCTCGCGCAATTCACTTCAGGAGGAACACTGCCTTTCCAAAGTGCTTTCAGCGAAGGGGTACAGTATGTGACATGGGTCTCCTTCGGCTGCCCGGGAACGTCAGCTACATGAGCTGTGTGGCAACTGTGAAAAGGGGGCTGGACGAGCAAAGCGAAATCTGTCCTGTTGGCAAGCCGGAGAGCTGCGTGCTCAGAGCTGCCTGAAAAGAAGTCCCTCTGCCCGTCTTGTACTCACCGTAGGAGTTCCCTGGGAGGCAAAGTGAGGAAGAGTGAGTTTTCTCGAAAGAACAAGGGGGTGTGTGCAGTTCCTCACTAGGAGCTCATCCCAAAGCCTTCTTGGCTAGTGGTTAGGAACCCTGCCACCATGCGGCCAAAGGAAGGACCGCGTGTGCCATGAAAAGTGTGGCAGTGCAGCTCCTTCTGAGAAGCCTCAGTGAAGGTACTGCTTTAACACTGGTAGGCCTCTCAGGACTGCAGGCTCTCACGCCTGGACCCAGGTCAAGGAAGCACACGTTGTAGCCAAAGTGTCAACTGCGGCTTCCGAGTAACCTGCAGCCACATGGGTGGTTGGCCTCCACTCTGTGCATGCAGAGGCCTGGGCCACACACGGCTTGCTCCGGCGGAGAGCCAGACCTCCAACTCTGGAAAGCAGTCTTGGTAACAGAGTGGGGGACGGTGTCACGTGCAATGCCTGTCAGACTCCCGGCTTGGCTCTTAGCTGCACTGAATCATATCCGGCGAGTAACATGGATTCTACGAACTCAAAGCTGACGACCCTTCACCTCCAGTAGAAATGTGATTTTACAACCAGCCTGCAATGATGGACACCTTTCCCGAAGCACTGCTGGGAGATGGAAAGTTCCGTAGCGACAACGCCTGACTGAAGCGCTGTCGTGGCTAGCCACGTCACCTTGCGCAGAACCTCTGCTTACAAAGACTCCTCACAGGAGCGCCTGCTGTGTCACATGGCTCTCTTGTAGCTGAGCAGAAGGTGCTTCTCCACAGGCTGGGTTTGCACGTAGAAACTGGATCCTGAGGGCTCAAGCATTATTGGCTCCTCTGGAACAGGAGGCTTGGGGCCAGAAAACTGAAGGCAAAGCACGGGGGCGGGTGTGGGCGGCCGCCCATCTTGGGCGCCCTGCAGGAATCCCTCAGGAGGAAGAGTGAGTTTTCTCGAAAGAAACAGTGTGCCTGCCACTCCTTGCCAGGAGGTCATGCAGCAGACTACTTCAGCTAAGGCGAATGTCGGCTGAGCGGCCTACTCAACGTAAGGGGCAATGTTTCCATCAGCAAACTTGGCGGTCACAAGTAGACCCGAGGCTTTCACCACTGAAGTGCTGTAATGCTGGTGTGCCTTTTACATAGCTGAGGACGCTCGCGACTGCACCATTTTCCGAGGAAAATCACTGTGTACCGAAAGTGTCATCTGTGCCTTCTGAGCAACCTCATGCCTCATGATGGTCTTTGGGCTCTACTGTTGGTATGCCGAAGGCCAGGCAGCAATGTGTTTCCTCCGTCGGAGAGCCAGATATCCACAGCTTAGAAGAATCCTCAGGAAGAGTTTTCTCCCTGGTCTGCTGTGCAATGCAAGGGGACCCCGGTTGGTACAACCTGAGCTGCACCGGAACAAACACCGCCACGGCAAGGGTGCTCAGAATTCATAGCTGACGTCTTCCCCTCGCAAGCAGCACGTCGACTTCAGATCCAGCTGGAGACTTGTGCTCTCAGCCTTTGAAGACTGTTAGGCCTTTGCAAGATCCACGGTGAGGTAGGCGACACTAAGGCGTTCACTGGCTCACGCCATTCACCTCAGGAGGACTCCTGCTTGCCAAAGTGTTGTCATGGAAGGGCCCTTGTGTGTGGCATGTGTCTATGTGGCCTGCCAGTGAACTTCAGGTACATGAGCTAGGTGTCAACCGTGAAAGTGGAGGGGGACGGGAATGGCACAATTTACCCCAGTGACAAACCGGAGAGCTGCGTCCTCAGAGCTGCCTGAGAAACAGTTCTGTTGCCCGTCTTCTATTCACCCCTGGATTACCCTGAGAGGCAACCTGAGGCAGAGTGAATTTTCTTCAACGAACCGGAGTGCGTGCAGTTCCTTGCTAGGTTCTCATCCCAAAGCCTTCTTGGCCAGTGGGAAGGAAACCTGCCCGCGTGGTGCAAGGAACGTCCGTGTTTTCGATGATGAGTGCTTAATGAAAAGCCCGGCGGTCGCCAACCTTCCCAACCCTGCGGGAATACCCGGGGAGGAACGGAGACTTTGCCCCAGGAAACAGCATGCTGGCAATTGCTTGCAAGGTGTACATCCAGCAGAGGAGGTTATCTAGGGCGTAAGTCAGCCGAGCGCCAGACTCAAGGTAAGGGGCAGTGTTTCTCTCCACCGGCACAGTCGCAGTCAGCAGTTTCAAAGAGGCCTTCCCGACTGAACTGCTGTAAATGCTGGTGTGCCTTTCAAGACTCTGAAAGGATGAGGATGCGAGCGTCTGCACCGTATGCCAAGGAAGGTCACTGTGGAGCAGAAGTGGCATCTGTGCCTGCTGAGCAACACCCAGCCACAAGGGTGTTTGGACTCTACTGTTTTGTATGCAGGAGGCTGGGCAACAACGTGTTTGCTCCATTGGAGAGCTCGATTTGGAGAGCTTAGAGGATGCCTGAAGAACACGTTTATAACGGGGCTTCTGGCCAATGCAAGGGGGCCTACTTTTGTAACCCTGAGCTGCTTTTGGAAAAACACCGGGCTTACACGAGTTCTCGGAATTCATACTAGACCTCTTGCTCCCTGAAGCAGCACCTGGACTTCACCTCTCGAGGGAGAAATAGGCAGTCGTCCTCCGGAGACTGCTACTCCTTTGCAAAATGTACCATGACCTAGGCGAAACGAAGGCATTCACTGGCTCGCGCAATTCACTTCAGGAGGAACACTGCCTTTCCAAAGTGCTTTCAGCGAAGGGGTACAGTATGTGACATGGGTCTCCTTCGGCTGCCCGGGAACGTCAGCTACATGAGCTGTGTGGCAACTGTGAAAAGGGGGCTGGACGAGCAAAGCGAAATCTGTCCTGTTGGCAAGCCGGAGAGCTGCGTGCTCAGAGCTGCCTGAAAAGAAGTCCCTCTGCCCGTCTTGTACTCACCGTAGGAGTTCCCTGGGAGGCAAAGTGAGGAAGAGTGAGTTTTCTCGAAAGAACAAGGGGGTGTGTGCAGTTCCTCACTAGGAGCTCATCCCAAAGCCTTCTTGGCTAGTGGTTAGGAACCCTGCCACCATGCGGCCAAAGGAAGGACCGCGTGTGCCATGAAAAGTGTGGCAGTGCAGCTCCTTCTGAGAAGCCTCAGTGAAGGTACTGCTTTAACACTGGTAGGCCTCTCAGGACTGCAGGCTCTCACGCCTGGACCCAGGTCAAGGAAGCACACGTTGTAGCCAAAGTGTCAACTGCGGCTTCCGAGTAACCTGCAGCCACATGGGTGGTTGGCCTCCACTCTGTGCATGCAGAGGCCTGGGCCACACACGGCTTGCTCCGGCGGAGAGCCAGACCTCCAACTCTGGAAAGCAGTCTTGGTAACAGAGTGGGGGACGGTGTCACGTGCAATGCCTGTCAGACTCCCGGCTTGGCTCTTAGCTGCACTGAATCATATCCGGCGAGTAACATGGATTCTACGAACTCAAAGCTGACGACCCTTCACCTCCAGTAGAAATGTGATTTTACAACCAGCCTGCAATGATGGACACCTTTCCCGAAGCACTGCTGGGAGATGGAAAGTTCCGTAGCGACAACGCCTGACTGAAGCGCTGTCGTGGCTAGCCACGTCACCTTGCGCAGAACCTCTGCTTACAAAGACTCCTCACAGGAGCGCCTGCTGTGTCACATGGCTCTCTTGTAGCTGAGCAGAAGGTGCTTCTCCACAGGCTGGGTTTGCACGTAGAAACTGGATCCTGAGGGCTCAAGCATTATTGGCTCCTCTGGAACAGGAGGCTTGGGGCCAGAAAACTGAAGGCAAAGCACGGGGGCGGGTGTGGGCGGCCGCCCATCTTGGGCGCCCTGCAGGAATCCCTCAGGAGGAAGAGTGAGTTTTCTCGAAAGAAACAGTGTGCCTGCCACTCCTTGCCAGGAGGTCATGCAGCAGACTACTTCAGCTAAGGCGAATGTCGGCTGAGCGGCCTACTCAACGTAAGGGGCAATGTTTCCATCAGCAAACTTGGCGGTCACAAGTAGACCCGAGGCTTTCACCACTGAAGTGCTGTAATGCTGGTGTGCCTTTTACATAGCTGAGGACGCTCGCGACTGCACCATTTTCCGAGGAAAATCACTGTGTACCGAAAGTGTCATCTGTGCCTTCTGAGCAACCTCATGCCTCATGATGGTCTTTGGGCTCTACTGTTGGTATGCCGAAGGCCAGGCAGCAATGTGTTTCCTCCGTCGGAGAGCCAGATATCCACAGCTTAGAAGAATCCTCAGGAAGAGTTTTCTCCCTGGTCTGCTGTGCAATGCAAGGGGACCCCGGTTGGTACAACCTGAGCTGCACCGGAACAAACACCGCCACGGCAAGGGTGCTCAGAATTCATAGCTGACGTCTTCCCCTCGCAAGCAGCACGTCGACTTCAGATCCAGCTGGAGACTTGTGCTCTCAGCCTTTGAAGACTGTTAGGCCTTTGCAAGATCCACGGTGAGGTAGGCGACACTAAGGCGTTCACTGGCTCACGCCATTCACCTCAGGAGGACTCCTGCTTGCCAAAGTGTTGTCATGGAAGGGCCCTTGTGTGTGGCATGTGTCTATGTGGCCTGCCTGTGAACTTCAGGTACATGAGCTAGGTGTCAACCGTGAAAGTGGAGGGGGACGGGAATGGCACAATTTACCCCAGTGACAAACCGGAGAGCTGCGTCCTCAGAGCTGCCTGAGAAACAGTTCTGTTGCCCGTCTTCTATTCACCCCTGGATTACCCTGAGAGGCAACCTGAGGCAGAGTGAATTTTCTTCAACGAACCGGAGTGCGTGCAGTTCCTTGCTAGGTTCTCATCCCAAAGCCTTCTTGGCCAGTGGGAAGGAAACCTGCCCGCGTGGTGCAAGGAACGTCCGTGTTTTCGATGATGAGTGCTTAATGAAAAGCCCGGCGGTCGCCAACCTTCCCAACCCTGCGGGAATACCCGGGGAGGAACGGAGACTTTGCCCCAGGGAACAGCATGCTGGCAATTGCTTGCAAGGTGTACATCCAGCAGAGGAGGTTATCTAGGGCGTAAGTCAGCCGAGCGCCAGACTCAAGGTAAGGGGCAGTGTTTCTCTCCACCGGCACAGTCGCAGTCAGCAGTTTCAAAGAGGCCTTCCCGACTGAACTGCTGTAAATGCTGGTGTGCCTTTCAAGACTCTGAAAGGATGAGGATGCGAGCGTCTGCACCGTATGCCAAGGAAGGTCACTGTGGAGCAGAAGTGGCATCTGTGCCTGCTGAGCAACACCCAGCCACAAGGGTGTTTGGACTCTACTGTTTTGTATGCAGGAGGCTGGGCAACAACGTGTTTGCTCCATTGGAGAGCTCGATTTGGAGAGCTTAGAGGATGCCTGAAGAACACGTTTATAACGGGGCTTCTGGCCAATGCAAGGGGGCCTACTTTTGTAACCCTGAGCTGCTTTTGGAAAAACACCGGGCTTACACGAGTTCTCGGAATTCATACTAGACCTCTTGCTCCCTGAAGCAGCACCTGGACTTCACCTCTCGAGGGAGAAATAGGCAGTCGTCCTCCGGAGACTGCTACTCCTTTGCAAAATGTACCATGACCTAGGCGAAACGAAGGCATTCACTGGCTCGCGCAATTCACTTCAGGAGGAACACTGCCTTTCCAAAGTGCTTTCAGCGAAGGGGTACAGTATGTGACATGGGTCTCCTTCGGCTGCCCGGGAACGTCAGCTACATGAGCTGTGTGGCAACTGTGAAAAGGGGGCTGGACGAGCAAAGCGAAATCTGTCCTGTTGGCAAGCCGGAGAGCTGCGTGCTCAGAGCTGCCTGAAAAGAAGTCCCTCTGCCCGTCTTGTACTCACCGTAGGAGTTCCCTGGGAGGCAAAGTGAGGAAGAGTGAGTTTTCTCGAAAGAACAAGGGGGTGTGTGCAGTTCCTCACTAGGAGCTCATCCCAAAGCCTTCTTGGCTAGTGGTTAGGAAACCTGCCACCATGCGGCCAAAGGAAGGACCGCGTGTGCCATGAAAAGTGTGGCAGTGCAGCTCCTTCTGAGAAGCCTCAGTGAAGGTACTGCTTTAACACTGGTAGGCCTCTCAGGACTGCAGGCTCTCACGCCTGGACCCAGGTCAAGGAAGCACACGTTGTAGCCAAAGTGTCAACTGCGGCTTCCGAGTAACCTGCAGCCACATGGGTGGTTGGCCTCCACTCTGTGCATGCAGAGGCCTGGGCCACACACGGCTTGCTCCGGCGGAGAGCCAGACCTCCAACTCTGGAAAGCAGTCTTGGTAACAGAGTGGGGGACGGTGTCACGTGCAATGCCTGTCAGACTCCCGGCTTGGCTCTTAGCTGCACTGAATCATATCCGGCGAGTAACATGGATTCTACGAACTCAAAGCTGACGACCCTTCACCTCCAGTAGAAATGTGATTTTACAACCAGCCTGCAATGATGGACACCTTTCCCGAAGCACTGCTGGGAGATGGAAAGTTCCGTAGCGACAACGCCTGACTGAAGCGCTGTCGTGGCTAGCCACGTCACCTTGCGCAGAACCTCTGCTTACAAAGACTCCTCACAGGAGCGCCTGCTGTGTCACATGGCTCTCTTGTAGCTGAGCAGAAGGTGCTTCTCCACAGGCTGGGTTTGCACGTAGAAACTGGATCCTGAGGGCTCAAGCATTATTGGCTCCTCTGGAACAGGAGGCTTGGGGCCAGAAAACTGAAGGCAAAGCACGGGGGCGGGTGTGGGCGGCCGCCCATCTTGGGCGCCCTGCAGGAATCCCTCAGGAGGAAGAGTGAGTTTTCTCGAAAGAAACAGTGTGCCTGCCACTCCTTGCCAGGAGGTCATGCAGCAGACTACTTCAGCTAAGGCGAATGTCGGCTGAGCGGCCTACTCAACGTAAGGGGCAATGTTTCCATCAGCAAACTTGGCGGTCACAAGTAGACCCGAGGCTTTCACCACTGAAGTGCTGTAATGCTGGTGTGCCTTTTACATAGCTGAGGACGCTCGCGACTGCACCATTTTCCGAGGAAAATCACTGTGTACCGAAAGTGTCATCTGTGCCTTCTGAGCAACCTCATGCCTCATGATGGTCTTTGGGCTCTACTGTTGGTATGCCGAAGGCCAGGCAGCAATGTGTTTCCTCCGTCGGAGAGCCAGATATCCACAGCTTGGAAGAATCCTCAGGAAGAGTTTTCTCCCTGGTCTGCTGTGCAATGCAAGGGGACCCCGGTTGGTACAACCTGAGCTGCACCGGAACAAACACCGCCACGGCAAGGGTGCTCAGAATTCATAGCTGACGTCTTCCCCTCGCAAGCAGCACGTCGACTTCAGATCCAGCTGGAGACTTGTGCTCTCAGCCTTTGAAGACTGTTAGGCCTTTGCAAGATCCACGGTGAGGTAGGCGACACTAAGGCGTTCACTGGCTCACGCCATTCACCTCAGGAGGACTCCTGCTTGCCAAAGTGTTGTCATGGAAGGGCCCTTGTGTGTGGCATGTGTCTATGTGGCCTGCCAGTGAACTTCAGGTACATGAGCTAGGTGTCAACCGTGAAAGTGGAGGGGGACGGGAATGGCACAATTTACCCCAGTGACAAACCGGAGAGCTGCGTCCTCAGAGCTGCCTGAGAAACAGTTCTGTTGCCCGTCTTCTATTCACCCCTGGATTACCCTGAGAGGCAACCTGAGGCAGAGTGAATTTTCTTCAACGAACCGGAGTGCGTGCAGTTCCTTGCTAGGTTCTCATCCCAAAGCCTTCTTGGCCAGTGGGAAGGAAACCTGCCCGCGTGGTGCAAGGAACGTCCGTGTTTTCGATGATGAGTGCTTAATGAAAAGCCCGGCGGTCGCCAACCTTCCCAACCCTGCGGGAATACCCGGGGAGGAACGGAGACTTTGCCCCAGGGAACAGCATGCTGGCAATTGCTTGCAAGGTGTACATCCAGCAGAGGAGGTTATCTAGGGCGTAAGTCAGCCGAGCGCCAGACTCAAGGTAAGGGGCAGTGTTTCTCTCCACCGGCACAGTCGCAGTCAGCAGTTTCAAAGAGGCCTTCCCGACTGAACTGCTGTAAATGCTGGTGTGCCTTTCAAGACTCTGAAAGGATGAGGATGCGAGCGTCTGCACCGTATGCCAAGGAAGGTCACTGTGGAGCAGAAGTGGCATCTGTGCCTGCTGAGCAACACCCAGCCACAAGGGTGTTTGGACTCTACTGTTTTGTATGCAGGAGGCTGGGCAACAACGTGTTTGCTCCATTGGAGAGCTCGATTTGGAGAGCTTAGAGGATGCCTGAAGAACACGTTTATAACGGGGCTTCTGGCCAATGCAAGGGGGCCTACTTTTGTAACCCTGAGCTGCTTTTGGAAAAACACCGGGCTTACACGAGTTCTCGGAATTCATACTAGACCTCTTGCTCCCTGAAGCAGCACCTGGACTTCACCTCTCGAGGGAGAAATAGGCAGTCGTCCTCCGGAGACTGCTACTCCTTTGCAAAATGTACCATGACCTAGGCGAAACGAAGGCATTCACTGGCTCGCGCAATTCACTTCAGGAGGAACACTGCCTTTCCAAAGTGCTTTCAGCGAAGGGGTACAGTATGTGACATGGGTCTCCTTCGGCTGCCCGGGAACGTCAGCTACATGAGCTGTGTGGCAACTGTGAAAAGGGGGCTGGACGAGCAAAGCGAAATCTGTCCTGTTGGCAAGCCGGAGAGCTGCGTGCTCAGAGCTGCCTGAAAAGAAGTCCCTCTGCCCGTCTTGTACTCACCGTAGGAGTTCCCTGGGAGGCAAAGTGAGGAAGAGTGAGTTTTCTCGAAAGAACAAGGGGGTGTGTGCAGTTCCTCACTAGGAGCTCATCCCAAAGCCTTCTTGGCTAGTGGTTAGGAAACCTGCCACCATGCGGCCAAAGGAAGGACCGCGTGTGCCATGAAAAGTGTGGCAGTGCAGCTCCTTCTGAGAAGCCTCAGTGAAGGTACTGCTTTAACACTGGTAGGCCTCTCAGGACTGCAGGCTCTCACGCCTGGACCCAGGTCAAGGAAGCACACGTTGTAGCCAAAGTGTCAACTGCGGCTTCCGAGTAACCTGCAGCCACATGGGTGGTTGGCCTCCACTCTGTGCATGCAGAGGCCTGGGCCACACACGGCTTGCTCCGGCGGAGAGCCAGACCTCCAACTCTGGAAAGCAGTCTTGGTAACAGAGTGGGGGACGGTGTCACGTGCAATGCCTGTCAGACTCCCGGCTTGGCTCTTAGCTGCACTGAATCATATCCGGCGAGTAACATGGATTCTACGAACTCAAAGCTGACGACCCTTCACCTCCAGTAGAAATGTGATTTTACAACCAGCCTGCAATGATGGACACCTTTCCCGAAGCACTGCTGGGAGATGGAAAGTTCCGTAGCGACAACGCCTGACTGAAGCGCTGTCGTGGCTAGCCACGTCACCTTGCGCAGAACCTCTGCTTACAAAGACTCCTCACAGGAGCGCCTGCTGTGTCACATGGCTCTCTTGTAGCTGAGCAGAAGGTGCTTCTCCACAGGCTGGGTTTGCACGTAGAAACTGGATCCTGAGGGCTCAAGCATTATTGGCTCCTCTGGAACAGGAGGCTTGGGGCCAGAAAACTGAAGGCAAAGCACGGGGGCGGGTGTGGGCGGCCGCCCATCTTGGGCGCCCTGCAGGAATCCCTCAGGAGGAAGAGTGAGTTTTCTCGAAAGAAACAGTGTGCCTGCCACTCCTTGCCAGGAGGTCATGCAGCAGACTACTTCAGCTAAGGCGAATGTCGGCTGAGCGGCCTACTCAACGTAAGGGGCAATGTTTCCATCAGCAAACTTGGCGGTCACAAGTAGACCCGAGGCTTTCACCACTGAAGTGCTGTAATGCTGGTGTGCCTTTTACATAGCTGAGGACGCTCGCGACTGCACCATTTTCCGAGGAAAATCACTGTGTACCGAAAGTGTCATCTGTGCCTTCTGAGCAACCTCATGCCTCATGATGGTCTTTGGGCTCTACTGTTGGTATGCCGAAGGCCAGGCAGCAATGTGTTTCCTCCGTCGGAGAGCCAGATATCCACAGCTTAGAAGAATCCTCAGGAAGAGTTTTCTCCCTGGTCTGCTGTGCAATGCAAGGGGACCCCGGTTGGTACAACCTGAGCTGCACCGGAACAAACACCGCCACGGCAAGGGTGCTCAGAATTCATAGCTGACGTCTTCCCCTCGCAAGCAGCACGTCGACTTCAGATCCAGCTGGAGACTTGTGCTCTCAGCCTTTGAAGACTGTTAGGCCTTTGCAAGATCCACGGTGAGGTAGGCGACACTAAGGCGTTCACTGGCTCACGCCATTCACCTCAGGAGGACTCCTGCTTGCCAAAGTGTTGTCATGGAAGGGCCCTTGTGTGTGGCATGTGTCTATGTGGCCTGCCAGTGAACTTCAGGTACATGAGCTAGGTGTCAACCGTGAAAGTGGAGGGGGACGGGAATGGCACAATTTACCCCAGTGACAAACCGGAGAGCTGCGTCCTCAGAGCTGCCTGAGAAACAGTTCTGTTGCCCGTCTTCTATTCACCCCTGGATTACCCTGAGAGGCAACCTGAGGCAGAGTGAATTTTCTTCAACGAACCGGAGTGCGTGCAGTTCCTTGCTAGGTTCTCATCCCAAAGCCTTCTTGGCCAGTGGGAAGGAAACCTGCCCGCGTGGTGCAAGGAACGTCCGTGTTTTCGATGATGAGTGCTTAATGAAAAGCCCGGCGGTCGCCAACCTTCCCAACCCTGCGGGAATACCCGGGGAGGAACGGAGACTTTGCCCCAGGGAACAGCATGCTGGCAATTGCTTGCAAGGTGTACATCCAGCAGAGGAGGTTATCTAGGGCGTAAGTCAGCCGAGCGCCAGACTCAAGGTAAGGGGCAGTGTTTCTCTCCACCGGCACAGTCGCAGTCAGCAGTTTCAAAGAGGCCTTCCCGACTGAACTGCTGTAAATGCTGGTGTGCCTTTCAAGACTCTGAAAGGATGAGGATGCGAGCGTCTGCACCGTATGCCAAGGAAGGTCACTGTGGAGCAGAAGTGGCATCTGTGCCTGCTGAGCAACACCCAGCCACAAGGGTGTTTGGACTCTACTGTTTTGTATGCAGGAGGCTGGGCAACAACGTGTTTGCTCCATTGGAGAGCTCGATTTGGAGAGCTTAGAGGATGCCTGAAGAACACGTTTATAACGGGGCTTCTGGCCAATGCAAGGGGGCCTACTTTTGTAACCCTGAGCTGCTTTTGGAAAAACACCGGGCTTACACGAGTTCTCGGAATTCATACTAGACCTCTTGCTCCCTGAAGCAGCACCTGGACTTCACCTCTCGAGGGAGAAATAGGCAGTCGTCCTCCGGAGACTGCTACTCCTTTGCAAAATGTACCATGACCTAGGCGAAACGAAGGCATTCACTGGCTCGCGCAATTCACTTCAGGAGGAACACTGCCTTTCCAAAGTGCTTTCAGCGAAGGGGTACAGTATGTGACATGGGTCTCCTTCGGCTGCCCGGGAACGTCAGCTACATGAGCTGTGTGGCAACTGTGAAAAGGGGGCTGGACGAGCAAAGCGAAATCTGTCCTGTTGGCAAGCCGGAGAGCTGCGTGCTCAGAGCTGCCTGAAAAGAAGTCCCTCTGCCCGTCTTGTACTCACCGTAGGAGTTCCCTGGGAGGCAAAGTGAGGAAGAGTGAGTTTTCTCGAAAGAACAAGGGGGTGTGTGCAGTTCCTCACTAGGAGCTCATCCCAAAGCCTTCTTGGCTAGTGGTTAGGAAACCTGCCACCATGCGGCCAAAGGAAGGACCGCGTGTGCCATGAAAAGTGTGGCAGTGCAGCTCCTTCTGAGAAGCCTCAGTGAAGGTACTGCTTTAACACTGGTAGGCCTCTCAGGACTGCAGGCTCTCACGCCTGGACCCAGGTCAAGGAAGCACACGTTGGAGCCAAAGTGTCAACTGCGGCTTCCGAGTAACCTGCAGCCACATGGGTGGTTGGCCTCCACTCTGTGCATGCAGAGGCCTGGGCCACACACGGCTTGCTCCGGCGGAGAGCCAGACCTCCAACTCTGGAAAGCAGTCTTGGTAACAGAGTGGGGGACGGTGTCACGTGCAATGCCTGTCAGACTCCCGGCTTGGCTCTTAGCTGCACTGAATCATATCCGGCGAGTAACATGGATTCTACGAACTCAAAGCTGACGACCCTTCACCTCCAGTAGAAATGTGATTTTACAACCAGCCTGCAATGATGGACACCTTTCCCGAAGCACTGCTGGGAGATGGAAAGTTCCGTAGCGACAACGCCTGACTGAAGCGCTGTCGTGGCTAGCCACGTCACCTTGCGCAGAACCTCTGCTTACAAAGACTCCTCACAGGAGCGCCTGCTGTGTCACATGGCTCTCTTGTAGCTGAGCAGAAGGTGCTTCTCCACAGGCTGGGTTTGCACGTAGAAACTGGATCCTGAGGGCTCAAGCATTATTGGCTCCTCTGGAACAGGAGGCTTGGGGCCAGAAAACTGAAGGCAAAGCACGGGGGCGGGTGTGGGCGGCCGCCCATCTTGGGCGCCCTGCAGGAATCCCTCAGGAGGAAGAGTGAGTTTTCTCGAAAGAAACAGTGTGCCTGCCACTCCTTGCCAGGAGGTCATGCAGCAGACTACTTCAGCTAAGGCGAATGTCGGCTGAGCGGCCTACTCAACGTAAGGGGCAATGTTTCCATCAGCAAACTTGGCGGTCACAAGTAGACCCGAGGCTTTCACCACTGAAGTGCTGTAATGCTGGTGTGCCTTTTACATAGCTGAGGACGCTCGCGACTGCACCATTTTCCGAGGAAAATCACTGTGTACCGAAAGTGTCATCTGTGCCTTCTGAGCAACCTCATGCCTCATGATGGTCTTTGGGCTCTACTGTTGGTATGCCGAAGGCCAGGCAGCAATGTGTTTCCTCCGTCGGAGAGCCAGATATCCACAGCTTAGAAGAATCCTCAGGAAGAGTTTTCTCCCTGGTCTGCTGTGCAATGCAAGGGGACCCCGGTTGGTACAACCTGAGCTGCACCGGAACAAACACCGCCACGGCAAGGGTGCTCAGAATTCATAGCTGACGTCTTCCCCTCGCAAGCAGCACGTCGACTTCAGATCCAGCTGGAGACTTGTGCTCTCAGCCTTTGAAGACTGTTAGGCCTTTGCAAGATCCACGGTGAGGTAGGCGACACTAAGGCGTTCACTGGCTCACGCCATTCACCTCAGGAGGACTCCTGCTTGCCAAAGTGTTGTCATGGAAGGGCCCTTGTGTGTGGCATGTGTCTATGTGGCCTGCCTGTGAACTTCAGGTACATGAGCTAGGTGTCAACCGTGAAAGTGGAGGGGGACGGGAATGGCACAATTTACCCCAGTGACAAACCGGAGAGCTGCGTCCTCAGAGCTGCCTGAGAAACAGTTCTGTTGCCCGTCTTCTATTCACCCCTGGATTACCCTGAGAGGCAACCTGAGGCAGAGTGAATTTTCTTCAACGAACCGGAGTGCGTGCAGTTCCTTGCTAGGTTCTCATCCCAAAGCCTTCTTGGCCAGTGGGAAGGAAACCTGCCCGCGTGGTGCAAGGAACGTCCGTGTTTTCGATGATGAGTGCTTAATGAAAAGCCCGGCGGTCGCCAACCTTCCCAACCCTGCGGGAATACCCGGGGAGGAACGGAGACTTTGCCCCAGGAAACAGCATGCTGGCAATTGCTTGCAAGGTGTACATCCAGCAGAGGAGGTTATCTAGGGCGTAAGTCAGCCGAGCGCCAGACTCAAGGTAAGGGGCAGTGTTTCTCTCCACCGGCACAGTCGCAGTCAGCAGTTTCAAAGAGGCCTTCCCGACTGAACTGCTGTAAATGCTGGTGTGCCTTTCAAGACTCTGAAAGGATGAGGATGCGAGCGTCTGCACCGTATGCCAAGGAAGGTCACTGTGGAGCAGAAGTGGCATCTGTGCCTGCTGAGCAACACCCAGCCACAAGGGTGTTTGGACTCTACTGTTTTGTATGCAGGAGGCTGGGCAACAACGTGTTTGCTCCATTGGAGAGCTCGATTTGGAGAGCTTAGAGGATGCCTGAAGAACACGTTTATAACGGGGCTTCTGGCCAATGCAAGGGGGCCTACTTTTGTAACCCTGAGCTGCTTTTGGAAAAACACCGGGCTTACACGAGTTCTCGGAATTCATACTAGACCTCTTGCTCCCTGAAGCAGCACCTGGACTTCACCTCTCGAGGGAGAAATAGGCAGTCGTCCTCCGGAGACTGCTACTCCTTTGCAAAATGTACCATGACCTAGGCGAAACGAAGGCATTCACTGGCTCGCGCAATTCACTTCAGGAGGAACACTGCCTTTCCAAAGTGCTTTCAGCGAAGGGGTACAGTATGTGACATGGGTCTCCTTCGGCTGCCCGGGAACGTCAGCTACATGAGCTGTGTGGCAACTGTGAAAAGGGGGCTGGACGAGCAAAGCGAAATCTGTCCTGTTGGCAAGCCGGAGAGCTGCGTGCTCAGAGCTGCCTGAAAAGAAGTCCCTCTGCCCGTCTTGTACTCACCGTAGGAGTTCCCTGGGAGGCAAAGTGAGGAAGAGTGAGTTTTCTCGAAAGAACAAGGGGGTGTGTGCAGTTCCTCACTAGGAGCTCATCCCAAAGCCTTCTTGGCTAGTGGTTAGGAAACCTGCCACCATGCGGCCAAAGGAAGGACCGCGTGTGCCATGAAAAGTGTGGCAGTGCAGCTCCTTCTGAGAAGCCTCAGTGAAGGTACTGCTTTAACACTGGTAGGCCTCTCAGGACTGCAGGCTCTCACGCCTGGACCCAGGTCAAGGAAGCACACGTTGGAGCCAAAGTGTCAACTGCGGCTTCCGAGTAACCTGCAGCCACATGGGTGGTTGGCCTCCACTCTGTGCATGCAGAGGCCTGGGCCACACACGGCTTGCTCCGGCGGAGAGCCAGACCTCCAACTCTGGAAAGCAGTCTTGGTAACAGAGTGGGGGACGGTGTCACGTGCAATGCCTGTCAGACTCCCGGCTTGGCTCTTAGCTGCACTGAATCATATCCGGCGAGTAACATGGATTCTACGAACTCAAAGCTGACGACCCTTCACCTCCAGTAGAAATGTGATTTTACAACCAGCCTGCAATGATGGACACCTTTCCCGAAGCACTGCTGGGAGATGGAAAGTTCCGTAGCGACAACGCCTGACTGAAGCGCTGTCGTGGCTAGCCACGTCACCTTGCGCAGAACCTCTGCTTACAAAGACTCCTCACAGGAGCGCCTGCTGTGTCACATGGCTCTCTTGTAGCTGAGCAGAAGGTGCTTCTCCACAGGCTGGGTTTGCACGTAGAAACTGGATCCTGAGGGCTCAAGCATTATTGGCTCCTCTGGAACAGGAGGCTTGGGGCCAGAAAACTGAAGGCAAAGCACGGGGGCGGGTGTGGGCGGCCGCCCATCTTGGGCGCCCTGCAGGAATCCCTCAGGAGGAAGAGTGAGTTTTCTCGAAAGAAACAGTGTGCCTGCCACTCCTTGCCAGGAGGTCATGCAGCAGACTACTTCAGCTAAGGCGAATGTCGGCTGAGCGGCCTACTCAACGTAAGGGGCAATGTTTCCATCAGCAAACTTGGCGGTCACAAGTAGACCCGAGGCTTTCACCACTGAAGTGCTGTAATGCTGGTGTGCCTTTTACATAGCTGAGGACGCTCGCGACTGCACCATTTTCCGAGGAAAATCACTGTGTACCGAAAGTGTCATCTGTGCCTTCTGAGCAACCTCATGCCTCATGATGGTCTTTGGGCTCTACTGTTGGTATGCCGAAGGCCAGGCAGCAATGTGTTTCCTCCGTCGGAGAGCCAGATATCCACAGCTTAGAAGAATCCTCAGGAAGAGTTTTCTCCCTGGTCTGCTGTGCAATGCAAGGGGACCCCGGTTGGTACAACCTGAGCTGCACCGGAACAAACACCGCCACGGCAAGGGTGCTCAGAATTCATAGCTGACGTCTTCCCCTCGCAAGCAGCACGTCGACTTCAGATCCAGCTGGAGACTTGTGCTCTCAGCCTTTGAAGACTGTTAGGCCTTTGCAAGATCCACGGTGAGGTAGGCGACACTAAGGCGTTCACTGGCTCACGCCATTCACCTCAGGAGGACTCCTGCTTGCCAAAGTGTTGTCATGGAAGGGCCCTTGTGTGTGGCATGTGTCTATGTGGCCTGCCTGTGAACTTCAGGTACATGAGCTAGGTGTCAACCGTGAAAGTGGAGGGGGACGGGAATGGCACAATTTACCCCAGTGACAAACCGGAGAGCTGCGTCCTCAGAGCTGCCTGAGAAACAGTTCTGTTGCCCGTCTTCTATTCACCCCTGGATTACCCTGAGAGGCAACCTGAGGCAGAGTGAATTTTCTTCAACGAACCGGAGTGCGTGCAGTTCCTTGCTAGGTTCTCATCCCAAAGCCTTCTTGGCCAGTGGGAAGGAAACCTGCCCGCGTGGTGCAAGGAACGTCCGTGTTTTCGATGATGAGTGCTTAATGAAAAGCCCGGCGGTCGCCAACCTTCCCAACCCTGCGGGAATACCCGGGGAGGAACGGAGACTTTGCCCCAGGAAACAGCATGCTGGCAATTGCTTGCAAGGTGTACATCCAGCAGAGGAGGTTATCTAGGGCGTAAGTCAGCCGAGCGCCAGACTCAAGGTAAGGGGCAGTGTTTCTCTCCACCGGCACAGTCGCAGTCAGCAGTTTCAAAGAGGCCTTCCCGACTGAACTGCTGTAAATGCTGGTGTGCCTTTCAAGACTCTGAAAGGATGAGGATGCGAGCGTCTGCACCGTATGCCAAGGAAGGTCACTGTGGAGCAGAAGTGGCATCTGTGCCTGCTGAGCAACACCCAGCCACAAGGGTGTTTGGACTCTACTGTTTTGTATGCAGGAGGCTGGGCAACAACGTGTTTGCTCCATTGGAGAGCTCGATTTGGAGAGCTTAGAGGATGCCTGAAGAACACGTTTATAACGGGGCTTCTGGCCAATGCAAGGGGGCCTACTTTTGTAACCCTGAGCTGCTTTTGGAAAAACACCGGGCTTACACGAGTTCTCGGAATTCATACTAGACCTCTTGCTCCCTGAAGCAGCACCTGGACTTCACCTCTCGAGGGAGAAATAGGCAGTCGTCCTCCGGAGACTGCTACTCCTTTGCAAAATGTACCATGACCTAGGCGAAACGAAGGCATTCACTGGCTCGCGCAATTCACTTCAGGAGGAACACTGCCTTTCCAAAGTGCTTTCAGCGAAGGGGTACAGTATGTGACATGGGTCTCCTTCGGCTGCCCGGGAACGTCAGCTACATGAGCTGTGTGGCAACTGTGAAAAGGGGGCTGGACGAGCAAAGCGAAATCTGTCCTGTTGGCAAGCCGGAGAGCTGCGTGCTCAGAGCTGCCTGAAAAGAAGTCCCTCTGCCCGTCTTGTACTCACCGTAGGAGTTCCCTGGGAGGCAAAGTGAGGAAGAGTGAGTTTTCTCGAAAGAACAAGGGGGTGTGTGCAGTTCCTCACTAGGAGCTCATCCCAAAGCCTTCTTGGCTAGTGGTTAGGAAACCTGCCACCATGCGGCCAAAGGAAGGACCGCGTGTGCCATGAAAAGTGTGGCAGTGCAGCTCCTTCTGAGAAGCCTCAGTGAAGGTACTGCTTTAACACTGGTAGGCCTCTCAGGACTGCAGGCTCTCACGCCTGGACCCAGGTCAAGGAAGCACACGTTGTAGCCAAAGTGTCAACTGCGGCTTCCGAGTAACCTGCAGCCACATGGGTGGTTGGCCTCCACTCTGTGCATGCAGAGGCCTGGGCCACACACGGCTTGCTCCGGCGGAGAGCCAGACCTCCAACTCTGGAAAGCAGTCTTGGTAACAGAGTGGGGGACGGTGTCACGTGCAATGCCTGTCAGACTCCCGGCTTGGCTCTTAGCTGCACTGAATCATATCCGGCGAGTAACATGGATTCTACGAACTCAAAGCTGACGACCCTTCACCTCCAGTAGAAATGTGATTTTACAACCAGCCTGCAATGATGGACACCTTTCCCGAAGCACTGCTGGGAGATGGAAAGTTCCGTAGCGACAACGCCTGACTGAAGCGCTGTCGTGGCTAGCCACGTCACCTTGCGCAGAACCTCTGCTTACAAAGACTCCTCACAGGAGCGCCTGCTGTGTCACATGGCTCTCTTGTAGCTGAGCAGAAGGTGCTTCTCCACAGGCTGGGTTTGCACGTAGAAACTGGATCCTGAGGGCTCAAGCATTATTGGCTCCTCTGGAACAGGAGGCTTGGGGCCAGAAAACTGAAGGCAAAGCACGGGGGCGGGTGTGGGCGGCCGCCCATCTTGGGCGCCCTGCAGGAATCCCTCAGGAGGAAGAGTGAGTTTTCTCGAAAGAAACAGTGTGCCTGCCACTCCTTGCCAGGAGGTCATGCAGCAGACTACTTCAGCTAAGGCGAATGTCGGCTGAGCGGCCTACTCAACGTAAGGGGCAATGTTTCCATCAGCAAACTTGGCGGTCACAAGTAGACCCGAGGCTTTCACCACTGAAGTGCTGTAATGCTGGTGTGCCTTTTACATAGCTGAGGACGCTCGCGACTGCACCATTTTCCGAGGAAAATCACTGTGTACCGAAAGTGTCATCTGTGCCTTCTGAGCAACCTCATGCCTCATGATGGTCTTTGGGCTCTACTGTTGGTATGCCGAAGGCCAGGCAGCAATGTGTTTCCTCCGTCGGAGAGCCAGATATCCACAGCTTAGAAGAATCCTCAGGAAGAGTTTTCTCCCTGGTCTGCTGTGCAATGCAAGGGGACCCCGGTTGGTACAACCTGAGCTGCACCGGAACAAACACCGCCACGGCAAGGGTGCTCAGAATTCATAGCTGACGTCTTCCCCTCGCAAGCAGCACGTCGACTTCAGATCCAGCTGGAGACTTGTGCTCTCAGCCTTTGAAGACTGTTAGGCCTTTGCAAGATCCACGGTGAGGTAGGCGACACTAAGGCGTTCACTGGCTCACGCCATTCACCTCAGGAGGACTCCTGCTTGCCAAAGTGTTGTCATGGAAGGGCCCTTGTGTGTGGCATGTGTCTATGTGGCCTGCCAGTGAACTTCAGGTACATGAGCTAGGTGTCAACCGTGAAAGTGGAGGGGGACGGGAATGGCACAATTTACCCCAGTGACAAACCGGAGAGCTGCGTCCTCAGAGCTGCCTGAGAAACAGTTCTGTTGCCCGTCTTCTATTCACCCCTGGATTACCCTGAGAGGCAACCTGAGGCAGAGTGAATTTTCTTCAACGAACCGGAGTGCGTGCAGTTCCTTGCTAGGTTCTCATCCCAAAGCCTTCTTGGCCAGTGGGAAGGAAACCTGCCCGCGTGGTGCAAGGAACGTCCGTGTTTTCGATGATGAGTGCTTAATGAAAAGCCCGGCGGTCGCCAACCTTCCCAACCCTGCGGGAATACCCGGGGAGGAACGGAGACTTTGCCCCAGGGAACAGCATGCTGGCAATTGCTTGCAAGGTGTACATCCAGCAGAGGAGGTTATCTAGGGCGTAAGTCAGCCGAGCGCCAGACTCAAGGTAAGGGGCAGTGTTTCTCTCCACCGGCACAGTCGCAGTCAGCAGTTTCAAAGAGGCCTTCCCGACTGAACTGCTGTAAATGCTGGTGTGCCTTTCAAGACTCTGAAAGGATGAGGATGCGAGCGTCTGCACCGTATGCCAAGGAAGGTCACTGTGGAGCAGAAGTGGCATCTGTGCCTGCTGAGCAACACCCAGCCACAAGGGTGTTTGGACTCTACTGTTTTGTATGCAGGAGGCTGGGCAACAACGTGTTTGCTCCATTGGAGAGCTCGATTTGGAGAGCTTAGAGGATGCCTGAAGAACACGTTTATAACGGGGCTTCTGGCCAATGCAAGGGGGCCTACTTTTGTAACCCTGAGCTGCTTTTGGAAAAACACCGGGCTTACACGAGTTCTCGGAATTCATACTAGACCTCTTGCTCCCTGAAGCAGCACCTGGACTTCACCTCTCGAGGGAGAAATAGGCAGTCGTCCTCCGGAGACTGCTACTCCTTTGCAAAATGTACCATGACCTAGGCGAAACGAAGGCATTCACTGGCTCGCGCAATTCACTTCAGGAGGAACACTGCCTTTCCAAAGTGCTTTCAGCGAAGGGGTACAGTATGTGACATGGGTCTCCTTCGGCTGCCCGGGAACGTCAGCTACATGAGCTGTGTGGCAACTGTGAAAAGGGGGCTGGACGAGCAAAGCGAAATCTGTCCTGTTGGCAAGCCGGAGAGCTGCGTGCTCAGAGCTGCCTGAAAAGAAGTCCCTCTGCCCGTCTTGTACTCACCGTAGGAGTTCCCTGGGAGGCAAAGTGAGGAAGAGTGAGTTTTCTCGAAAGAACAAGGGGGTGTGTGCAGTTCCTCACTAGGAGCTCATCCCAAAGCCTTCTTGGCTAGTGGTTAGGAAACCTGCCACCATGCGGCCAAAGGAAGGACCGCGTGTGCCATGAAAAGTGTGGCAGTGCAGCTCCTTCTGAGAAGCCTCAGTGAAGGTACTGCTTTAACACTGGTAGGCCTCTCAGGACTGCAGGCTCTCACGCCTGGACCCAGGTCAAGGAAGCACACGTTGGAGCCAAAGTGTCAACTGCGGCTTCCGAGTAACCTGCAGCCACATGGGTGGTTGGCCTCCACTCTGTGCATGCAGAGGCCTGGGCCACACACGGCTTGCTCCGGCGGAGAGCCAGACCTCCAACTCTGGAAAGCAGTCTTGGTAACAGAGTGGGGGACGGTGTCACGTGCAATGCCTGTCAGACTCCCGGCTTGGCTCTTAGCTGCACTGAATCATATCCGGCGAGTAACATGGATTCTACGAACTCAAAGCTGACGACCCTTCACCTCCAGTAGAAATGTGATTTTACAACCAGCCTGCAATGATGGACACCTTTCCCGAAGCACTGCTGGGAGATGGAAAGTTCCGTAGCGACAACGCCTGACTGAAGCGCTGTCGTGGCTAGCCACGTCACCTTGCGCAGAACCTCTGCTTACAAAGACTCCTCACAGGAGCGCCTGCTGTGTCACATGGCTCTCTTGTAGCTGAGCAGAAGGTGCTTCTCCACAGGCTGGGTTTGCACGTAGAAACTGGATCCTGAGGGCTCAAGCATTATTGGCTCCTCTGGAACAGGAGGCTTGGGGCCAGAAAACTGAAGGCAAAGCACGGGGGCGGGTGTGGGCGGCCGCCCATCTTGGGCGCCCTGCAGGAATCCCTCAGGAGGAAGAGTGAGTTTTCTCGAAAGAAACAGTGTGCCTGCCACTCCTTGCCAGGAGGTCATGCAGCAGACTACTTCAGCTAAGGCGAATGTCGGCTGAGCGGCCTACTCAACGTAAGGGGCAATGTTTCCATCAGCAAACTTGGCGGTCACAAGTAGACCCGAGGCTTTCACCACTGAAGTGCTGTAATGCTGGTGTGCCTTTTACATAGCTGAGGACGCTCGCGACTGCACCATTTTCCGAGGAAAATCACTGTGTACCGAAAGTGTCATCTGTGCCTTCTGAGCAACCTCATGCCTCATGATGGTCTTTGGGCTCTACTGTTGGTATGCCGAAGGCCAGGCAGCAATGTGTTTCCTCCGTCGGAGAGCCAGATATCCACAGCTTAGAAGAATCCTCAGGAAGAGTTTTCTCCCTGGTCTGCTGTGCAATGCAAGGGGACCCCGGTTGGTACAACCTGAGCTGCACCGGAACAAACACCGCCACGGCAAGGGTGCTCAGAATTCATAGCTGACGTCTTCCCCTCGCAAGCAGCACGTCGACTTCAGATCCAGCTGGAGACTTGTGCTCTCAGCCTTTGAAGACTGTTAGGCCTTTGCAAGATCCACGGTGAGGTAGGCGACACTAAGGCGTTCACTGGCTCACGCCATTCACCTCAGGAGGACTCCTGCTTGCCAAAGTGTTGTCATGGAAGGGCCCTTGTGTGTGGCATGTGTCTATGTGGCCTGCCTGTGAACTTCAGGTACATGAGCTAGGTGTCAACCGTGAAAGTGGAGGGGGACGGGAATGGCACAATTTACCCCAGTGACAAACCGGAGAGCTGCGTCCTCAGAGCTGCCTGAGAAACAGTTCTGTTGCCCGTCTTCTATTCACCCCTGGATTACCCTGAGAGGCAACCTGAGGCAGAGTGAATTTTCTTCAACGAACCGGAGTGCGTGCAGTTCCTTGCTAGGTTCTCATCCCAAAGCCTTCTTGGCCAGTGGGAAGGAAACCTGCCCGCGTGGTGCAAGGAACGTCCGTGTTTTCGATGATGAGTGCTTAATGAAAAGCCCGGCGGTCGCCAACCTTCCCAACCCTGCGGGAATACCCGGGGAGGAACGGAGACTTTGCCCCAGGAAACAGCATGCTGGCAATTGCTTGCAAGGTGTACATCCAGCAGAGGAGGTTATCTAGGGCGTAAGTCAGCCGAGCGCCAGACTCAAGGTAAGGGGCAGTGTTTCTCTCCACCGGCACAGTCGCAGTCAGCAGTTTCAAAGAGGCCTTCCCGACTGAACTGCTGTAAATGCTGGTGTGCCTTTCAAGACTCTGAAAGGATGAGGATGCGAGCGTCTGCACCGTATGCCAAGGAAGGTCACTGTGGAGCAGAAGTGGCATCTGTGCCTGCTGAGCAACACCCAGCCACAAGGGTGTTTGGACTCTACTGTTTTGTATGCAGGAGGCTGGGCAACAACGTGTTTGCTCCATTGGAGAGCTCGATTTGGAGAGCTTAGAGGATGCCTGAAGAACACGTTTATAACGGGGCTTCTGGCCAATGCAAGGGGGCCTACTTTTGTAACCCTGAGCTGCTTTTGGAAAAACACCGGGCTTACACGAGTTCTCGGAATTCATACTAGACCTCTTGCTCCCTGAAGCAGCACCTGGACTTCACCTCTCGAGGGAGAAATAGGCAGTCGTCCTCCGGAGACTGCTACTCCTTTGCAAAATGTACCATGACCTAGGCGAAACGAAGGCATTCACTGGCTCGCGCAATTCACTTCAGGAGGAACACTGCCTTTCCAAAGTGCTTTCAGCGAAGGGGTACAGTATGTGACATGGGTCTCCTTCGGCTGCCCGGGAACGTCAGCTACATGAGCTGTGTGGCAACTGTGAAAAGGGGGCTGGACGAGCAAAGCGAAATCTGTCCTGTTGGCAAGCCGGAGAGCTGCGTGCTCAGAGCTGCCTGAAAAGAAGTCCCTCTGCCCGTCTTGTACTCACCGTAGGAGTTCCCTGGGAGGCAAAGTGAGGAAGAGTGAGTTTTCTCGAAAGAACAAGGGGGTGTGTGCAGTTCCTCACTAGGAGCTCATCCCAAAGCCTTCTTGGCTAGTGGTTAGGAACCCTGCCACCATGCGGCCAAAGGAAGGACCGCGTGTGCCATGAAAAGTGTGGCAGTGCAGCTCCTTCTGAGAAGCCTCAGTGAAGGTACTGCTTTAACACTGGTAGGCCTCTCAGGACTGCAGGCTCTCACGCCTGGACCCAGGTCAAGGAAGCACACGTTGGAGCCAAAGTGTCAACTGCGGCTTCCGAGTAACCTGCAGCCACATGGGTGGTTGGCCTCCACTCTGTGCATGCAGAGGCCTGGGCCACACACGGCTTGCTCCGGCGGAGAGCCAGACCTCCAACTCTGGAAAGCAGTCTTGGTAACAGAGTGGGGGACGGTGTCACGTGCAATGCCTGTCAGACTCCCGGCTTGGCTCTTAGCTGCACTGAATCATATCCGGCGAGTAACATGGATTCTACGAACTCAAAGCTGACGACCCTTCACCTCCAGTAGAAATGTGATTTTACAACCAGCCTGCAATGATGGACACCTTTCCCGAAGCACTGCTGGGAGATGGAAAGTTCCGTAGCGACAACGCCTGACTGAAGCGCTGTCGTGGCTAGCCACGTCACCTTGCGCAGAACCTCTGCTTACAAAGACTCCTCACAGGAGCGCCTGCTGTGTCACATGGCTCTCTTGTAGCTGAGCAGAAGGTGCTTCTCCACAGGCTGGGTTTGCACGTAGAAACTGGATCCTGAGGGCTCAAGCATTATTGGCTCCTCTGGAACAGGAGGCTTGGGGCCAGAAAACTGAAGGCAAAGCACGGGGGCGGGTGTGGGCGGCCGCCCATCTTGGGCGCCCTGCAGGAATCCCTCAGGAGGAAGAGTGAGTTTTCTCGAAAGAAACAGTGTGCCTGCCACTCCTTGCCAGGAGGTCATGCAGCAGACTACTTCAGCTAAGGCGAATGTCGGCTGAGCGGCCTACTCAACGTAAGGGGCAATGTTTCCATCAGCAAACTTGGCGGTCACAAGTAGACCCGAGGCTTTCACCACTGAAGTGCTGTAATGCTGGTGTGCCTTTTACATAGCTGAGGACGCTCGCGACTGCACCATTTTCCGAGGAAAATCACTGTGTACCGAAAGTGTCATCTGTGCCTTCTGAGCAACCTCATGCCTCATGATGGTCTTTGGGCTCTACTGTTGGTATGCCGAAGGCCAGGCAGCAATGTGTTTCCTCCGTCGGAGAGCCAGATATCCACAGCTTAGAAGAATCCTCAGGAAGAGTTTTCTCCCTGGTCTGCTGTGCAATGCAAGGGGACCCCGGTTGGTACAACCTGAGCTGCACCGGAACAAACACCGCCACGGCAAGGGTGCTCAGAATTCATAGCTGACGTCTTCCCCTCGCAAGCAGCACGTCGACTTCAGATCCAGCTGGAGACTTGTGCTCTCAGCCTTTGAAGACTGTTAGGCCTTTGCAAGATCCACGGTGAGGTAGGCGACACTAAGGCGTTCACTGGCTCACGCCATTCACCTCAGGAGGACTCCTGCTTGCCAAAGTGTTGTCATGGAAGGGCCCTTGTGTGTGGCATGTGTCTATGTGGCCTGCCAGTGAACTTCAGGTACATGAGCTAGGTGTCAACCGTGAAAGTGGAGGGGGACGGGAATGGCACAATTTACCCCAGTGACAAACCGGAGAGCTGCGTCCTCAGAGCTGCCTGAGAAACAGTTCTGTTGCCCGTCTTCTATTCACCCCTGGATTACCCTGAGAGGCAACCTGAGGCAGAGTGAATTTTCTTCAACGAACCGGAGTGCGTGCAGTTCCTTGCTAGGTTCTCATCCCAAAGCCTTCTTGGCCAGTGGGAAGGAAACCTGCCCGCGTGGTGCAAGGAACGTCCGTGTTTTCGATGATGAGTGCTTAATGAAAAGCCCGGCGGTCGCCAACCTTCCCAACCCTGCGGGAATACCCGGGGAGGAACGGAGACTTTGCCCCAGGGAACAGCATGCTGGCAATTGCTTGCAAGGTGTACATCCAGCAGAGGAGGTTATCTAGGGCGTAAGTCAGCCGAGCGCCAGACTCAAGGTAAGGGGCAGTGTTTCTCTCCACCGGCACAGTCGCAGTCAGCAGTTTCAAAGAGGCCTTCCCGACTGAACTGCTGTAAATGCTGGTGTGCCTTTCAAGACTCTGAAAGGATGAGGATGCGAGCGTCTGCACCGTATGCCAAGGAAGGTCACTGTGGAGCAGAAGTGGCATCTGTGCCTGCTGAGCAACACCCAGCCACAAGGGTGTTTGGACTCTACTGTTTTGTATGCAGGAGGCTGGGCAACAACGTGTTTGCTCCATTGGAGAGCTCGATTTGGAGAGCTTAGAGGATGCCTGAAGAACACGTTTATAACGGGGCTTCTGGCCAATGCAAGGGGGCCTACTTTTGTAACCCTGAGCTGCTTTTGGAAAAACACCGGGCTTACACGAGTTCTCGGAATTCATACTAGACCTCTTGCTCCCTGAAGCAGCACCTGGACTTCACCTCTCGAGGGAGAAATAGGCAGTCGTCCTCCGGAGACTGCTACTCCTTTGCAAAATGTACCATGACCTAGGCGAAACGAAGGCATTCACTGGCTCGCGCAATTCACTTCAGGAGGAACACTGCCTTTCCAAAGTGCTTTCAGCGAAGGGGTACAGTATGTGACATGGGTCTCCTTCGGCTGCCCGGGAACGTCAGCTACATGAGCTGTGTGGCAACTGTGAAAAGGGGGCTGGACGAGCAAAGCGAAATCTGTCCTGTTGGCAAGCCGGAGAGCTGCGTGCTCAGAGCTGCCTGAAAAGAAGTCCCTCTGCCCGTCTTGTACTCACCGTAGGAGTTCCCTGGGAGGCAAAGTGAGGAAGAGTGAGTTTTCTCGAAAGAACAAGGGGGTGTGTGCAGTTCCTCACTAGGAGCTCATCCCAAAGCCTTCTTGGCTAGTGGTTAGGAAACCTGCCACCATGCGGCCAAAGGAAGGACCGCGTGTGCCATGAAAAGTGTGGCAGTGCAGCTCCTTCTGAGAAGCCTCAGTGAAGGTACTGCTTTAACACTGGTAGGCCTCTCAGGACTGCAGGCTCTCACGCCTGGACCCAGGTCAAGGAAGCACACGTTGGAGCCAAAGTGTCAACTGCGGCTTCCGAGTAACCTGCAGCCACATGGGTGGTTGGCCTCCACTCTGTGCATGCAGAGGCCTGGGCCACACACGGCTTGCTCCGGCGGAGAGCCAGACCTCCAACTCTGGAAAGCAGTCTTGGTAACAGAGTGGGGGACGGTGTCACGTGCAATGCCTGTCAGACTCCCGGCTTGGCTCTTAGCTGCACTGAATCATATCCGGCGAGTAACATGGATTCTACGAACTCAAAGCTGACGACCCTTCACCTCCAGTAGAAATGTGATTTTACAACCAGCCTGCAATGATGGACACCTTTCCCGAAGCACTGCTGGGAGATGGAAAGTTCCGTAGCGACAACGCCTGACTGAAGCGCTGTCGTGGCTAGCCACGTCACCTTGCGCAGAACCTCTGCTTACAAAGACTCCTCACAGGAGCGCCTGCTGTGTCACATGGCTCTCTTGTAGCTGAGCAGAAGGTGCTTCTCCACAGGCTGGGTTTGCACGTAGAAACTGGATCCTGAGGGCTCAAGCATTATTGGCTCCTCTGGAACAGGAGGCTTGGGGCCAGAAAACTGAAGGCAAAGCACGGGGGCGGGTGTGGGCGGCCGCCCATCTTGGGCGCCCTGCAGGAATCCCTCAGGAGGAAGAGTGAGTTTTCTCGAAAGAAACAGTGTGCCTGCCACTCCTTGCCAGGAGGTCATGCAGCAGACTACTTCAGCTAAGGCGAATGTCGGCTGAGCGGCCTACTCAACGTAAGGGGCAATGTTTCCATCAGCAAACTTGGCGGTCACAAGTAGACCCGAGGCTTTCACCACTGAAGTGCTGTAATGCTGGTGTGCCTTTTACATAGCTGAGGACGCTCGCGACTGCACCATTTTCCGAGGAAAATCACTGTGTACCGAAAGTGTCATCTGTGCCTTCTGAGCAACCTCATGCCTCATGATGGTCTTTGGGCTCTACTGTTGGTATGCCGAAGGCCAGGCAGCAATGTGTTTCCTCCGTCGGAGAGCCAGATATCCACAGCTTAGAAGAATCCTCAGGAAGAGTTTTCTCCCTGGTCTGCTGTGCAATGCAAGGGGACCCCGGTTGGTACAACCTGAGCTGCACCGGAACAAACACCGCCACGGCAAGGGTGCTCAGAATTCATAGCTGACGTCTTCCCCTCGCAAGCAGCACGTCGACTTCAGATCCAGCTGGAGACTTGTGCTCTCAGCCTTTGAAGACTGTTAGGCCTTTGCAAGATCCACGGTGAGGTAGGCGACACTAAGGCGTTCACTGGCTCACGCCATTCACCTCAGGAGGACTCCTGCTTGCCAAAGTGTTGTCATGGAAGGGCCCTTGTGTGTGGCATGTGTCTATGTGGCCTGCCTGTGAACTTCAGGTACATGAGCTAGGTGTCAACCGTGAAAGTGGAGGGGGACGGGAATGGCACAATTTACCCCAGTGACAAACCGGAGAGCTGCGTCCTCAGAGCTGCCTGAGAAACAGTTCTGTTGCCCGTCTTCTATTCACCCCTGGATTACCCTGAGAGGCAACCTGAGGCAGAGTGAATTTTCTTCAACGAACCGGAGTGCGTGCAGTTCCTTGCTAGGTTCTCATCCCAAAGCCTTCTTGGCCAGTGGGAAGGAAACCTGCCCGCGTGGTGCAAGGAACGTCCGTGTTTTCGATGATGAGTGCTTAATGAAAAGCCCGGCGGTCGCCAACCTTCCCAACCCTGCGGGAATACCCGGGGAGGAACGGAGACTTTGCCCCAGGAAACAGCATGCTGGCAATTGCTTGCAAGGTGTACATCCAGCAGAGGAGGTTATCTAGGGCGTAAGTCAGCCGAGCGCCAGACTCAAGGTAAGGGGCAGTGTTTCTCTCCACCGGCACAGTCGCAGTCAGCAGTTTCAAAGAGGCCTTCCCGACTGAACTGCTGTAAATGCTGGTGTGCCTTTCAAGACTCTGAAAGGATGAGGATGCGAGCGTCTGCACCGTATGCCAAGGAAGGTCACTGTGGAGCAGAAGTGGCATCTGTGCCTGCTGAGCAACACCCAGCCACAAGGGTGTTTGGACTCTACTGTTTTGTATGCAGGAGGCTGGGCAACAACGTGTTTGCTCCATTGGAGAGCTCGATTTGGAGAGCTTAGAGGATGCCTGAAGAACACGTTTATAACGGGGCTTCTGGCCAATGCAAGGGGGCCTACTTTTGTAACCCTGAGCTGCTTTTGGAAAAACACCGGGCTTACACGAGTTCTCGGAATTCATACTAGACCTCTTGCTCCCTGAAGCAGCACCTGGACTTCACCTCTCGAGGGAGAAATAGGCAGTCGTCCTCCGGAGACTGCTACTCCTTTGCAAAATGTACCATGACCTAGGCGAAACGAAGGCATTCACTGGCTCGCGCAATTCACTTCAGGAGGAACACTGCCTTTCCAAAGTGCTTTCAGCGAAGGGGTACAGTATGTGACATGGGTCTCCTTCGGCTGCCCGGGAACGTCAGCTACATGAGCTGTGTGGCAACTGTGAAAAGGGGGCTGGACGAGCAAAGCGAAATCTGTCCTGTTGGCAAGCCGGAGAGCTGCGTGCTCAGAGCTGCCTGAAAAGAAGTCCCTCTGCCCGTCTTGTACTCACCGTAGGAGTTCCCTGGGAGGCAAAGTGAGGAAGAGTGAGTTTTCTCGAAAGAACAAGGGGGTGTGTGCAGTTCCTCACTAGGAGCTCATCCCAAAGCCTTCTTGGCTAGTGGTTAGGAAACCTGCCACCATGCGGCCAAAGGAAGGACCGCGTGTGCCATGAAAAGTGTGGCAGTGCAGCTCCTTCTGAGAAGCCTCAGTGAAGGTACTGCTTTAACACTGGTAGGCCTCTCAGGACTGCAGGCTCTCACGCCTGGACCCAGGTCAAGGAAGCACACGTTGTAGCCAAAGTGTCAACTGCGGCTTCCGAGTAACCTGCAGCCACATGGGTGGTTGGCCTCCACTCTGTGCATGCAGAGGCCTGGGCCACACACGGCTTGCTCCGGCGGAGAGCCAGACCTCCAACTCTGGAAAGCAGTCTTGGTAACAGAGTGGGGGACGGTGTCACGTGCAATGCCTGTCAGACTCCCGGCTTGGCTCTTAGCTGCACTGAATCATATCCGGCGAGTAACATGGATTCTACGAACTCAAAGCTGACGACCCTTCACCTCCAGTAGAAATGTGATTTTACAACCAGCCTGCAATGATGGACACCTTTCCCGAAGCACTGCTGGGAGATGGAAAGTTCCGTAGCGACAACGCCTGACTGAAGCGCTGTCGTGGCTAGCCACGTCACCTTGCGCAGAACCTCTGCTTACAAAGACTCCTCACAGGAGCGCCTGCTGTGTCACATGGCTCTCTTGTAGCTGAGCAGAAGGTGCTTCTCCACAGGCTGGGTTTGCACGTAGAAACTGGATCCTGAGGGCTCAAGCATTATTGGCTCCTCTGGAACAGGAGGCTTGGGGCCAGAAAACTGAAGGCAAAGCACGGGGGCGGGTGTGGGCGGCCGCCCATCTTGGGCGCCCTGCAGGAATCCCTCAGGAGGAAGAGTGAGTTTTCTCGAAAGAAACAGTGTGCCTGCCACTCCTTGCCAGGAGGTCATGCAGCAGACTACTTCAGCTAAGGCGAATGTCGGCTGAGCGGCCTACTCAACGTAAGGGGCAATGTTTCCATCAGCAAACTTGGCGGTCACAAGTAGACCCGAGGCTTTCACCACTGAAGTGCTGTAATGCTGGTGTGCCTTTTACATAGCTGAGGACGCTCGCGACTGCACCATTTTCCGAGGAAAATCACTGTGTACCGAAAGTGTCATCTGTGCCTTCTGAGCAACCTCATGCCTCATGATGGTCTTTGGGCTCTACTGTTGGTATGCCGAAGGCCAGGCAGCAATGTGTTTCCTCCGTCGGAGAGCCAGATATCCACAGCTTAGAAGAATCCTCAGGAAGAGTTTTCTCCCTGGTCTGCTGTGCAATGCAAGGGGACCCCGGTTGGTACAACCTGAGCTGCACCGGAACAAACACCGCCACGGCAAGGGTGCTCAGAATTCATAGCTGACGTCTTCCCCTCGCAAGCAGCACGTCGACTTCAGATCCAGCTGGAGACTTGTGCTCTCAGCCTTTGAAGACTGTTAGGCCTTTGCAAGATCCACGGTGAGGTAGGCGACACTAAGGCGTTCACTGGCTCACGCCATTCACCTCAGGAGGACTCCTGCTTGCCAAAGTGTTGTCATGGAAGGGCCCTTGTGTGTGGCATGTGTCTATGTGGCCTGCCTGTGAACTTCAGGTACATGAGCTAGGTGTCAACCGTGAAAGTGGAGGGGGACGGGAATGGCACAATTTACCCCAGTGACAAACCGGAGAGCTGCGTCCTCAGAGCTGCCTGAGAAACAGTTCTGTTGCCCGTCTTCTATTCACCCCTGGATTACCCTGAGAGGCAACCTGAGGCAGAGTGAATTTTCTTCAACGAACCGGAGTGCGTGCAGTTCCTTGCTAGGTTCTCATCCCAAAGCCTTCTTGGCCAGTGGGAAGGAAACCTGCCCGCGTGGTGCAAGGAACGTCCGTGTTTTCGATGATGAGTGCTTAATGAAAAGCCCGGCGGTCGCCAACCTTCCCAACCCTGCGGGAATACCCGGGGAGGAACGGAGACTTTGCCCCAGGGAACAGCATGCTGGCAATTGCTTGCAAGGTGTACATCCAGCAGAGGAGGTTATCTAGGGCGTAAGTCAGCCGAGCGCCAGACTCAAGGTAAGGGGCAGTGTTTCTCTCCACCGGCACAGTCGCAGTCAGCAGTTTCAAAGAGGCCTTCCCGACTGAACTGCTGTAAATGCTGGTGTGCCTTTCAAGACTCTGAAAGGATGAGGATGCGAGCGTCTGCACCGTATGCCAAGGAAGGTCACTGTGGAGCAGAAGTGGCATCTGTGCCTGCTGAGCAACACCCAGCCACAAGGGTGTTTGGACTCTACTGTTTTGTATGCAGGAGGCTGGGCAACAACGTGTTTGCTCCATTGGAGAGCTCGATTTGGAGAGCTTAGAGGATGCCTGAAGAACACGTTTATAACGGGGCTTCTGGCCAATGCAAGGGGGCCTACTTTTGTAACCCTGAGCTGCTTTTGGAAAAACACCGGGCTTACACGAGTTCTCGGAATTCATACTAGACCTCTTGCTCCCTGAAGCAGCACCTGGACTTCACCTCTCGAGGGAGAAATAGGCAGTCGTCCTCCGGAGACTGCTACTCCTTTGCAAAATGTACCATGACCTAGGCGAAACGAAGGCATTCACTGGCTCGCGCAATTCACTTCAGGAGGAACACTGCCTTTCCAAAGTGCTTTCAGCGAAGGGGTACAGTATGTGACATGGGTCTCCTTCGGCTGCCCGGGAACGTCAGCTACATGAGCTGTGTGGCAACTGTGAAAAGGGGGCTGGACGAGCAAAGCGAAATCTGTCCTGTTGGCAAGCCGGAGAGCTGCGTGCTCAGAGCTGCCTGAAAAGAAGTCCCTCTGCCCGTCTTGTACTCACCGTAGGAGTTCCCTGGGAGGCAAAGTGAGGAAGAGTGAGTTTTCTCGAAAGAACAAGGGGGTGTGTGCAGTTCCTCACTAGGAGCTCATCCCAAAGCCTTCTTGGCTAGTGGTTAGGAACCCTGCCACCATGCGGCCAAAGGAAGGACCGCGTGTGCCATGAAAAGTGTGGCAGTGCAGCTCCTTCTGAGAAGCCTCAGTGAAGGTACTGCTTTAACACTGGTAGGCCTCTCAGGACTGCAGGCTCTCACGCCTGGACCCAGGTCAAGGAAGCACACGTTGGAGCCAAAGTGTCAACTGCGGCTTCCGAGTAACCTGCAGCCACATGGGTGGTTGGCCTCCACTCTGTGCATGCAGAGGCCTGGGCCACACACGGCTTGCTCCGGCGGAGAGCCAGACCTCCAACTCTGGAAAGCAGTCTTGGTAACAGAGTGGGGGACGGTGTCACGTGCAATGCCTGTCAGACTCCCGGCTTGGCTCTTAGCTGCACTGAATCATATCCGGCGAGTAACATGGATTCTACGAACTCAAAGCTGACGACCCTTCACCTCCAGTAGAAATGTGATTTTACAACCAGCCTGCAATGATGGACACCTTTCCCGAAGCACTGCTGGGAGATGGAAAGTTCCGTAGCGACAACGCCTGACTGAAGCGCTGTCGTGGCTAGCCACGTCACCTTGCGCAGAACCTCTGCTTACAAAGACTCCTCACAGGAGCGCCTGCTGTGTCACATGGCTCTCTTGTAGCTGAGCAGAAGGTGCTTCTCCACAGGCTGGGTTTGCACGTAGAAACTGGATCCTGAGGGCTCAAGCATTATTGGCTCCTCTGGAACAGGAGGCTTGGGGCCAGAAAACTGAAGGCAAAGCACGGGGGCGGGTGTGGGCGGCCGCCCATCTTGGGCGCCCTGCAGGAATCCCTCAGGAGGAAGAGTGAGTTTTCTCGAAAGAAACAGTGTGCCTGCCACTCCTTGCCAGGAGGTCATGCAGCAGACTACTTCAGCTAAGGCGAATGTCGGCTGAGCGGCCTACTCAACGTAAGGGGCAATGTTTCCATCAGCAAACTTGGCGGTCACAAGTAGACCCGAGGCTTTCACCACTGAAGTGCTGTAATGCTGGTGTGCCTTTTACATAGCTGAGGACGCTCGCGACTGCACCATTTTCCGAGGAAAATCACTGTGTACCGAAAGTGTCATCTGTGCCTTCTGAGCAACCTCATGCCTCATGATGGTCTTTGGGCTCTACTGTTGGTATGCCGAAGGCCAGGCAGCAATGTGTTTCCTCCGTCGGAGAGCCAGATATCCACAGCTTAGAAGAATCCTCAGGAAGAGTTTTCTCCCTGGTCTGCTGTGCAATGCAAGGGGACCCCGGTTGGTACAACCTGAGCTGCACCGGAACAAACACCGCCACGGCAAGGGTGCTCAGAATTCATAGCTGACGTCTTCCCCTCGCAAGCAGCACGTCGACTTCAGATCCAGCTGGAGACTTGTGCTCTCAGCCTTTGAAGACTGTTAGGCCTTTGCAAGATCCACGGTGAGGTAGGCGACACTAAGGCGTTCACTGGCTCACGCCATTCACCTCAGGAGGACTCCTGCTTGCCAAAGTGTTGTCATGGAAGGGCCCTTGTGTGTGGCATGTGTCTATGTGGCCTGCCTGTGAACTTCAGGTACATGAGCTAGGTGTCAACCGTGAAAGTGGAGGGGGACGGGAATGGCACAATTTACCCCAGTGACAAACCGGAGAGCTGCGTCCTCAGAGCTGCCTGAGAAACAGTTCTGTTGCCCGTCTTCTATTCACCCCTGGATTACCCTGAGAGGCAACCTGAGGCAGAGTGAATTTTCTTCAACGAACCGGAGTGCGTGCAGTTCCTTGCTAGGTTCTCATCCCAAAGCCTTCTTGGCCAGTGGGAAGGAAACCTGCCCGCGTGGTGCAAGGAACGTCCGTGTTTTCGATGATGAGTGCTTAATGAAAAGCCCGGCGGTCGCCAACCTTCCCAACCCTGCGGGAATACCCGGGGAGGAACGGAGACTTTGCCCCAGGGAACAGCATGCTGGCAATTGCTTGCAAGGTGTACATCCAGCAGAGGAGGTTATCTAGGGCGTAAGTCAGCCGAGCGCCAGACTCAAGGTAAGGGGCAGTGTTTCTCTCCACCGGCACAGTCGCAGTCAGCAGTTTCAAAGAGGCCTTCCCGACTGAACTGCTGTAAATGCTGGTGTGCCTTTCAAGACTCTGAAAGGATGAGGATGCGAGCGTCTGCACCGTATGCCAAGGAAGGTCACTGTGGAGCAGAAGTGGCATCTGTGCCTGCTGAGCAACACCCAGCCACAAGGGTGTTTGGACTCTACTGTTTTGTATGCAGGAGGCTGGGCAACAACGTGTTTGCTCCATTGGAGAGCTCGATTTGGAGAGCTTAGAGGATGCCTGAAGAACACGTTTATAACGGGGCTTCTGGCCAATGCAAGGGGGCCTACTTTTGTAACCCTGAGCTGCTTTTGGAAAAACACCGGGCTTACACGAGTTCTCGGAATTCATACTAGACCTCTTGCTCCCTGAAGCAGCACCTGGACTTCACCTCTCGAGGGAGAAATAGGCAGTCGTCCTCCGGAGACTGCTACTCCTTTGCAAAATGTACCATGACCTAGGCGAAACGAAGGCATTCACTGGCTCGCGCAATTCACTTCAGGAGGAACACTGCCTTTCCAAAGTGCTTTCAGCGAAGGGGTACAGTATGTGACATGGGTCTCCTTCGGCTGCCCGGGAACGTCAGCTACATGAGCTGTGTGGCAACTGTGAAAAGGGGGCTGGACGAGCAAAGCGAAATCTGTCCTGTTGGCAAGCCGGAGAGCTGCGTGCTCAGAGCTGCCTGAAAAGAAGTCCCTCTGCCCGTCTTGTACTCACCGTAGGAGTTCCCTGGGAGGCAAAGTGAGGAAGAGTGAGTTTTCTCGAAAGAACAAGGGGGTGTGTGCAGTTCCTCACTAGGAGCTCATCCCAAAGCCTTCTTGGCTAGTGGTTAGGAACCCTGCCACCATGCGGCCAAAGGAAGGACCGCGTGTGCCATGAAAAGTGTGGCAGTGCAGCTCCTTCTGAGAAGCCTCAGTGAAGGTACTGCTTTAACACTGGTAGGCCTCTCAGGACTGCAGGCTCTCACGCCTGGACCCAGGTCAAGGAAGCACACGTTGTAGCCAAAGTGTCAACTGCGGCTTCCGAGTAACCTGCAGCCACATGGGTGGTTGGCCTCCACTCTGTGCATGCAGAGGCCTGGGCCACACACGGCTTGCTCCGGCGGAGAGCCAGACCTCCAACTCTGGAAAGCAGTCTTGGTAACAGAGTGGGGGACGGTGTCACGTGCAATGCCTGTCAGACTCCCGGCTTGGCTCTTAGCTGCACTGAATCATATCCGGCGAGTAACATGGATTCTACGAACTCAAAGCTGACGACCCTTCACCTCCAGTAGAAATGTGATTTTACAACCAGCCTGCAATGATGGACACCTTTCCCGAAGCACTGCTGGGAGATGGAAAGTTCCGTAGCGACAACGCCTGACTGAAGCGCTGTCGTGGCTAGCCACGTCACCTTGCGCAGAACCTCTGCTTACAAAGACTCCTCACAGGAGCGCCTGCTGTGTCACATGGCTCTCTTGTAGCTGAGCAGAAGGTGCTTCTCCACAGGCTGGGTTTGCACGTAGAAACTGGATCCTGAGGGCTCAAGCATTATTGGCTCCTCTGGAACAGGAGGCTTGGGGCCAGAAAACTGAAGGCAAAGCACGGGGGCGGGTGTGGGCGGCCGCCCATCTTGGGCGCCCTGCAGGAATCCCTCAGGAGGAAGAGTGAGTTTTCTCGAAAGAAACAGTGTGCCTGCCACTCCTTGCCAGGAGGTCATGCAGCAGACTACTTCAGCTAAGGCGAATGTCGGCTGAGCGGCCTACTCAACGTAAGGGGCAATGTTTCCATCAGCAAACTTGGCGGTCACAAGTAGACCCGAGGCTTTCACCACTGAAGTGCTGTAATGCTGGTGTGCCTTTTACATAGCTGAGGACGCTCGCGACTGCACCATTTTCCGAGGAAAATCACTGTGTACCGAAAGTGTCATCTGTGCCTTCTGAGCAACCTCATGCCTCATGATGGTCTTTGGGCTCTACTGTTGGTATGCCGAAGGCCAGGCAGCAATGTGTTTCCTCCGTCGGAGAGCCAGATATCCACAGCTTAGAAGAATCCTCAGGAAGAGTTTTCTCCCTGGTCTGCTGTGCAATGCAAGGGGACCCCGGTTGGTACAACCTGAGCTGCACCGGAACAAACACCGCCACGGCAAGGGTGCTCAGAATTCATAGCTGACGTCTTCCCCTCGCAAGCAGCACGTCGACTTCAGATCCAGCTGGAGACTTGTGCTCTCAGCCTTTGAAGACTGTTAGGCCTTTGCAAGATCCACGGTGAGGTAGGCGACACTAAGGCGTTCACTGGCTCACGCCATTCACCTCAGGAGGACTCCTGCTTGCCAAAGTGTTGTCATGGAAGGGCCCTTGTGTGTGGCATGTGTCTATGTGGCCTGCCAGTGAACTTCAGGTACATGAGCTAGGTGTCAACCGTGAAAGTGGAGGGGGACGGGAATGGCACAATTTACCCCAGTGACAAACCGGAGAGCTGCGTCCTCAGAGCTGCCTGAGAAACAGTTCTGTTGCCCGTCTTCTATTCACCCCTGGATTACCCTGAGAGGCAACCTGAGGCAGAGTGAATTTTCTTCAACGAACCGGAGTGCGTGCAGTTCCTTGCTAGGTTCTCATCCCAAAGCCTTCTTGGCCAGTGGGAAGGAAACCTGCCCGCGTGGTGCAAGGAACGTCCGTGTTTTCGATGATGAGTGCTTAATGAAAAGCCCGGCGGTCGCCAACCTTCCCAACCCTGCGGGAATACCCGGGGAGGAACGGAGACTTTGCCCCAGGAAACAGCATGCTGGCAATTGCTTGCAAGGTGTACATCCAGCAGAGGAGGTTATCTAGGGCGTAAGTCAGCCGAGCGCCAGACTCAAGGTAAGGGGCAGTGTTTCTCTCCACCGGCACAGTCGCAGTCAGCAGTTTCAAAGAGGCCTTCCCGACTGAACTGCTGTAAATGCTGGTGTGCCTTTCAAGACTCTGAAAGGATGAGGATGCGAGCGTCTGCACCGTATGCCAAGGAAGGTCACTGTGGAGCAGAAGTGGCATCTGTGCCTGCTGAGCAACACCCAGCCACAAGGGTGTTTGGACTCTACTGTTTTGTATGCAGGAGGCTGGGCAACAACGTGTTTGCTCCATTGGAGAGCTCGATTTGGAGAGCTTAGAGGATGCCTGAAGAACACGTTTATAACGGGGCTTCTGGCCAATGCAAGGGGGCCTACTTTTGTAACCCTGAGCTGCTTTTGGAAAAACACCGGGCTTACACGAGTTCTCGGAATTCATACTAGACCTCTTGCTCCCTGAAGCAGCACCTGGACTTCACCTCTCGAGGGAGAAATAGGCAGTCGTCCTCCGGAGACTGCTACTCCTTTGCAAAATGTACCATGACCTAGGCGAAACGAAGGCATTCACTGGCTCGCGCAATTCACTTCAGGAGGAACACTGCCTTTCCAAAGTGCTTTCAGCGAAGGGGTACAGTATGTGACATGGGTCTCCTTCGGCTGCCCGGGAACGTCAGCTACATGAGCTGTGTGGCAACTGTGAAAAGGGGGCTGGACGAGCAAAGCGAAATCTGTCCTGTTGGCAAGCCGGAGAGCTGCGTGCTCAGAGCTGCCTGAAAAGAAGTCCCTCTGCCCGTCTTGTACTCACCGTAGGAGTTCCCTGGGAGGCAAAGTGAGGAAGAGTGAGTTTTCTCGAAAGAACAAGGGGGTGTGTGCAGTTCCTCACTAGGAGCTCATCCCAAAGCCTTCTTGGCTAGTGGTTAGGAAACCTGCCACCATGCGGCCAAAGGAAGGACCGCGTGTGCCATGAAAAGTGTGGCAGTGCAGCTCCTTCTGAGAAGCCTCAGTGAAGGTACTGCTTTAACACTGGTAGGCCTCTCAGGACTGCAGGCTCTCACGCCTGGACCCAGGTCAAGGAAGCACACGTTGTAGCCAAAGTGTCAACTGCGGCTTCCGAGTAACCTGCAGCCACATGGGTGGTTGGCCTCCACTCTGTGCATGCAGAGGCCTGGGCCACACACGGCTTGCTCCGGCGGAGAGCCAGACCTCCAACTCTGGAAAGCAGTCTTGGTAACAGAGTGGGGGACGGTGTCACGTGCAATGCCTGTCAGACTCCCGGCTTGGCTCTTAGCTGCACTGAATCATATCCGGCGAGTAACATGGATTCTACGAACTCAAAGCTGACGACCCTTCACCTCCAGTAGAAATGTGATTTTACAACCAGCCTGCAATGATGGACACCTTTCCCGAAGCACTGCTGGGAGATGGAAAGTTCCGTAGCGACAACGCCTGACTGAAGCGCTGTCGTGGCTAGCCACGTCACCTTGCGCAGAACCTCTGCTTACAAAGACTCCTCACAGGAGCGCCTGCTGTGTCACATGGCTCTCTTGTAGCTGAGCAGAAGGTGCTTCTCCACAGGCTGGGTTTGCACGTAGAAACTGGATCCTGAGGGCTCAAGCATTATTGGCTCCTCTGGAACAGGAGGCTTGGGGCCAGAAAACTGAAGGCAAAGCACGGGGGCGGGTGTGGGCGGCCGCCCATCTTGGGCGCCCTGCAGGAATCCCTCAGGAGGAAGAGTGAGTTTTCTCGAAAGAAACAGTGTGCCTGCCACTCCTTGCCAGGAGGTCATGCAGCAGACTACTTCAGCTAAGGCGAATGTCGGCTGAGCGGCCTACTCAACGTAAGGGGCAATGTTTCCATCAGCAAACTTGGCGGTCACAAGTAGACCCGAGGCTTTCACCACTGAAGTGCTGTAATGCTGGTGTGCCTTTTACATAGCTGAGGACGCTCGCGACTGCACCATTTTCCGAGGAAAATCACTGTGTACCGAAAGTGTCATCTGTGCCTTCTGAGCAACCTCATGCCTCATGATGGTCTTTGGGCTCTACTGTTGGTATGCCGAAGGCCAGGCAGCAATGTGTTTCCTCCGTCGGAGAGCCAGATATCCACAGCTTAGAAGAATCCTCAGGAAGAGTTTTCTCCCTGGTCTGCTGTGCAATGCAAGGGGACCCCGGTTGGTACAACCTGAGCTGCACCGGAACAAACACCGCCACGGCAAGGGTGCTCAGAATTCATAGCTGACGTCTTCCCCTCGCAAGCAGCACGTCGACTTCAGATCCAGCTGGAGACTTGTGCTCTCAGCCTTTGAAGACTGTTAGGCCTTTGCAAGATCCACGGTGAGGTAGGCGACACTAAGGCGTTCACTGGCTCACGCCATTCACCTCAGGAGGACTCCTGCTTGCCAAAGTGTTGTCATGGAAGGGCCCTTGTGTGTGGCATGTGTCTATGTGGCCTGCCAGTGAACTTCAGGTACATGAGCTAGGTGTCAACCGTGAAAGTGGAGGGGGACGGGAATGGCACAATTTACCCCAGTGACAAACCGGAGAGCTGCGTCCTCAGAGCTGCCTGAGAAACAGTTCTGTTGCCCGTCTTCTATTCACCCCTGGATTACCCTGAGAGGCAACCTGAGGCAGAGTGAATTTTCTTCAACGAACCGGAGTGCGTGCAGTTCCTTGCTAGGTTCTCATCCCAAAGCCTTCTTGGCCAGTGGGAAGGAAACCTGCCCGCGTGGTGCAAGGAACGTCCGTGTTTTCGATGATGAGTGCTTAATGAAAAGCCCGGCGGTCGCCAACCTTCCCAACCCTGCGGGAATACCCGGGGAGGAACGGAGACTTTGCCCCAGGAAACAGCATGCTGGCAATTGCTTGCAAGGTGTACATCCAGCAGAGGAGGTTATCTAGGGCGTAAGTCAGCCGAGCGCCAGACTCAAGGTAAGGGGCAGTGTTTCTCTCCACCGGCACAGTCGCAGTCAGCAGTTTCAAAGAGGCCTTCCCGACTGAACTGCTGTAAATGCTGGTGTGCCTTTCAAGACTCTGAAAGGATGAGGATGCGAGCGTCTGCACCGTATGCCAAGGAAGGTCACTGTGGAGCAGAAGTGGCATCTGTGCCTGCTGAGCAACACCCAGCCACAAGGGTGTTTGGACTCTACTGTTTTGTATGCAGGAGGCTGGGCAACAACGTGTTTGCTCCATTGGAGAGCTCGATTTGGAGAGCTTAGAGGATGCCTGAAGAACACGTTTATAACGGGGCTTCTGGCCAATGCAAGGGGGCCTACTTTTGTAACCCTGAGCTGCTTTTGGAAAAACACCGGGCTTACACGAGTTCTCGGAATTCATACTAGACCTCTTGCTCCCTGAAGCAGCACCTGGACTTCACCTCTCGAGGGAGAAATAGGCAGTCGTCCTCCGGAGACTGCTACTCCTTTGCAAAATGTACCATGACCTAGGCGAAACGAAGGCATTCACTGGCTCGCGCAATTCACTTCAGGAGGAACACTGCCTTTCCAAAGTGCTTTCAGCGAAGGGGTACAGTATGTGACATGGGTCTCCTTCGGCTGCCCGGGAACGTCAGCTACATGAGCTGTGTGGCAACTGTGAAAAGGGGGCTGGACGAGCAAAGCGAAATCTGTCCTGTTGGCAAGCCGGAGAGCTGCGTGCTCAGAGCTGCCTGAAAAGAAGTCCCTCTGCCCGTCTTGTACTCACCGTAGGAGTTCCCTGGGAGGCAAAGTGAGGAAGAGTGAGTTTTCTCGAAAGAACAAGGGGGTGTGTGCAGTTCCTCACTAGGAGCTCATCCCAAAGCCTTCTTGGCTAGTGGTTAGGAACCCTGCCACCATGCGGCCAAAGGAAGGACCGCGTGTGCCATGAAAAGTGTGGCAGTGCAGCTCCTTCTGAGAAGCCTCAGTGAAGGTACTGCTTTAACACTGGTAGGCCTCTCAGGACTGCAGGCTCTCACGCCTGGACCCAGGTCAAGGAAGCACACGTTGTAGCCAAAGTGTCAACTGCGGCTTCCGAGTAACCTGCAGCCACATGGGTGGTTGGCCTCCACTCTGTGCATGCAGAGGCCTGGGCCACACACGGCTTGCTCCGGCGGAGAGCCAGACCTCCAACTCTGGAAAGCAGTCTTGGTAACAGAGTGGGGGACGGTGTCACGTGCAATGCCTGTCAGACTCCCGGCTTGGCTCTTAGCTGCACTGAATCATATCCGGCGAGTAACATGGATTCTACGAACTCAAAGCTGACGACCCTTCACCTCCAGTAGAAATGTGATTTTACAACCAGCCTGCAATGATGGACACCTTTCCCGAAGCACTGCTGGGAGATGGAAAGTTCCGTAGCGACAACGCCTGACTGAAGCGCTGTCGTGGCTAGCCACGTCACCTTGCGCAGAACCTCTGCTTACAAAGACTCCTCACAGGAGCGCCTGCTGTGTCACATGGCTCTCTTGTAGCTGAGCAGAAGGTGCTTCTCCACAGGCTGGGTTTGCACGTAGAAACTGGATCCTGAGGGCTCAAGCATTATTGGCTCCTCTGGAACAGGAGGCTTGGGGCCAGAAAACTGAAGGCAAAGCACGGGGGCGGGTGTGGGCGGCCGCCCATCTTGGGCGCCCTGCAGGAATCCCTCAGGAGGAAGAGTGAGTTTTCTCGAAAGAAACAGTGTGCCTGCCACTCCTTGCCAGGAGGTCATGCAGCAGACTACTTCAGCTAAGGCGAATGTCGGCTGAGCGGCCTACTCAACGTAAGGGGCAATGTTTCCATCAGCAAACTTGGCGGTCACAAGTAGACCCGAGGCTTTCACCACTGAAGTGCTGTAATGCTGGTGTGCCTTTTACATAGCTGAGGACGCTCGCGACTGCACCATTTTCCGAGGAAAATCACTGTGTACCGAAAGTGTCATCTGTGCCTTCTGAGCAACCTCATGCCTCATGATGGTCTTTGGGCTCTACTGTTGGTATGCCGAAGGCCAGGCAGCAATGTGTTTCCTCCGTCGGAGAGCCAGATATCCACAGCTTAGAAGAATCCTCAGGAAGAGTTTTCTCCCTGGTCTGCTGTGCAATGCAAGGGGACCCCGGTTGGTACAACCTGAGCTGCACCGGAACAAACACCGCCACGGCAAGGGTGCTCAGAATTCATAGCTGACGTCTTCCCCTCGCAAGCAGCACGTCGACTTCAGATCCAGCTGGAGACTTGTGCTCTCAGCCTTTGAAGACTGTTAGGCCTTTGCAAGATCCACGGTGAGGTAGGCGACACTAAGGCGTTCACTGGCTCACGCCATTCACCTCAGGAGGACTCCTGCTTGCCAAAGTGTTGTCATGGAAGGGCCCTTGTGTGTGGCATGTGTCTATGTGGCCTGCCAGTGAACTTCAGGTACATGAGCTAGGTGTCAACCGTGAAAGTGGAGGGGGACGGGAATGGCACAATTTACCCCAGTGACAAACCGGAGAGCTGCGTCCTCAGAGCTGCCTGAGAAACAGTTCTGTTGCCCGTCTTCTATTCACCCCTGGATTACCCTGAGAGGCAACCTGAGGCAGAGTGAATTTTCTTCAACGAACCGGAGTGCGTGCAGTTCCTTGCTAGGTTCTCATCCCAAAGCCTTCTTGGCCAGTGGGAAGGAAACCTGCCCGCGTGGTGCAAGGAACGTCCGTGTTTTCGATGATGAGTGCTTAATGAAAAGCCCGGCGGTCGCCAACCTTCCCAACCCTGCGGGAATACCCGGGGAGGAACGGAGACTTTGCCCCAGGAAACAGCATGCTGGCAATTGCTTGCAAGGTGTACATCCAGCAGAGGAGGTTATCTAGGGCGTAAGTCAGCCGAGCGCCAGACTCAAGGTAAGGGGCAGTGTTTCTCTCCACCGGCACAGTCGCAGTCAGCAGTTTCAAAGAGGCCTTCCCGACTGAACTGCTGTAAATGCTGGTGTGCCTTTCAAGACTCTGAAAGGATGAGGATGCGAGCGTCTGCACCGTATGCCAAGGAAGGTCACTGTGGAGCAGAAGTGGCATCTGTGCCTGCTGAGCAACACCCAGCCACAAGGGTGTTTGGACTCTACTGTTTTGTATGCAGGAGGCTGGGCAACAACGTGTTTGCTCCATTGGAGAGCTCGATTTGGAGAGCTTAGAGGATGCCTGAAGAACACGTTTATAACGGGGCTTCTGGCCAATGCAAGGGGGCCTACTTTTGTAACCCTGAGCTGCTTTTGGAAAAACACCGGGCTTACACGAGTTCTCGGAATTCATACTAGACCTCTTGCTCCCTGAAGCAGCACCTGGACTTCACCTCTCGAGGGAGAAATAGGCAGTCGTCCTCCGGAGACTGCTACTCCTTTGCAAAATGTACCATGACCTAGGCGAAACGAAGGCATTCACTGGCTCGCGCAATTCACTTCAGGAGGAACACTGCCTTTCCAAAGTGCTTTCAGCGAAGGGGTACAGTATGTGACATGGGTCTCCTTCGGCTGCCCGGGAACGTCAGCTACATGAGCTGTGTGGCAACTGTGAAAAGGGGGCTGGACGAGCAAAGCGAAATCTGTCCTGTTGGCAAGCCGGAGAGCTGCGTGCTCAGAGCTGCCTGAAAAGAAGTCCCTCTGCCCGTCTTGTACTCACCGTAGGAGTTCCCTGGGAGGCAAAGTGAGGAAGAGTGAGTTTTCTCGAAAGAACAAGGGGGTGTGTGCAGTTCCTCACTAGGAGCTCATCCCAAAGCCTTCTTGGCTAGTGGTTAGGAACCCTGCCACCATGCGGCCAAAGGAAGGACCGCGTGTGCCATGAAAAGTGTGGCAGTGCAGCTCCTTCTGAGAAGCCTCAGTGAAGGTACTGCTTTAACACTGGTAGGCCTCTCAGGACTGCAGGCTCTCACGCCTGGACCCAGGTCAAGGAAGCACACGTTGTAGCCAAAGTGTCAACTGCGGCTTCCGAGTAACCTGCAGCCACATGGGTGGTTGGCCTCCACTCTGTGCATGCAGAGGCCTGGGCCACACACGGCTTGCTCCGGCGGAGAGCCAGACCTCCAACTCTGGAAAGCAGTCTTGGTAACAGAGTGGGGGACGGTGTCACGTGCAATGCCTGTCAGACTCCCGGCTTGGCTCTTAGCTGCACTGAATCATATCCGGCGAGTAACATGGATTCTACGAACTCAAAGCTGACGACCCTTCACCTCCAGTAGAAATGTGATTTTACAACCAGCCTGCAATGATGGACACCTTTCCCGAAGCACTGCTGGGAGATGGAAAGTTCCGTAGCGACAACGCCTGACTGAAGCGCTGTCGTGGCTAGCCACGTCACCTTGCGCAGAACCTCTGCTTACAAAGACTCCTCACAGGAGCGCCTGCTGTGTCACATGGCTCTCTTGTAGCTGAGCAGAAGGTGCTTCTCCACAGGCTGGGTTTGCACGTAGAAACTGGATCCTGAGGGCTCAAGCATTATTGGCTCCTCTGGAACAGGAGGCTTGGGGCCAGAAAACTGAAGGCAAAGCACGGGGGCGGGTGTGGGCGGCCGCCCATCTTGGGCGCCCTGCAGGAATCCCTCAGGAGGAAGAGTGAGTTTTCTCGAAAGAAACAGTGTGCCTGCCACTCCTTGCCAGGAGGTCATGCAGCAGACTACTTCAGCTAAGGCGAATGTCGGCTGAGCGGCCTACTCAACGTAAGGGGCAATGTTTCCATCAGCAAACTTGGCGGTCACAAGTAGACCCGAGGCTTTCACCACTGAAGTGCTGTAATGCTGGTGTGCCTTTTACATAGCTGAGGACGCTCGCGACTGCACCATTTTCCGAGGAAAATCACTGTGTACCGAAAGTGTCATCTGTGCCTTCTGAGCAACCTCATGCCTCATGATGGTCTTTGGGCTCTACTGTTGGTATGCCGAAGGCCAGGCAGCAATGTGTTTCCTCCGTCGGAGAGCCAGATATCCACAGCTTAGAAGAATCCTCAGGAAGAGTTTTCTCCCTGGTCTGCTGTGCAATGCAAGGGGACCCCGGTTGGTACAACCTGAGCTGCACCGGAACAAACACCGCCACGGCAAGGGTGCTCAGAATTCATAGCTGACGTCTTCCCCTCGCAAGCAGCACGTCGACTTCAGATCCAGCTGGAGACTTGTGCTCTCAGCCTTTGAAGACTGTTAGGCCTTTGCAAGATCCACGGTGAGGTAGGCGACACTAAGGCGTTCACTGGCTCACGCCATTCACCTCAGGAGGACTCCTGCTTGCCAAAGTGTTGTCATGGAAGGGCCCTTGTGTGTGGCATGTGTCTATGTGGCCTGCCAGTGAACTTCAGGTACATGAGCTAGGTGTCAACCGTGAAAGTGGAGGGGGACGGGAATGGCACAATTTACCCCAGTGACAAACCGGAGAGCTGCGTCCTCAGAGCTGCCTGAGAAACAGTTCTGTTGCCCGTCTTCTATTCACCCCTGGATTACCCTGAGAGGCAACCTGAGGCAGAGTGAATTTTCTTCAACGAACCGGAGTGCGTGCAGTTCCTTGCTAGGTTCTCATCCCAAAGCCTTCTTGGCCAGTGGGAAGGAAACCTGCCCGCGTGGTGCAAGGAACGTCCGTGTTTTCGATGATGAGTGCTTAATGAAAAGCCCGGCGGTCGCCAACCTTCCCAACCCTGCGGGAATACCCGGGGAGGAACGGAGACTTTGCCCCAGGAAACAGCATGCTGGCAATTGCTTGCAAGGTGTACATCCAGCAGAGGAGGTTATCTAGGGCGTAAGTCAGCCGAGCGCCAGACTCAAGGTAAGGGGCAGTGTTTCTCTCCACCGGCACAGTCGCAGTCAGCAGTTTCAAAGAGGCCTTCCCGACTGAACTGCTGTAAATGCTGGTGTGCCTTTCAAGACTCTGAAAGGATGAGGATGCGAGCGTCTGCACCGTATGCCAAGGAAGGTCACTGTGGAGCAGAAGTGGCATCTGTGCCTGCTGAGCAACACCCAGCCACAAGGGTGTTTGGACTCTACTGTTTTGTATGCAGGAGGCTGGGCAACAACGTGTTTGCTCCATTGGAGAGCTCGATTTGGAGAGCTTAGAGGATGCCTGAAGAACACGTTTATAACGGGGCTTCTGGCCAATGCAAGGGGGCCTACTTTTGTAACCCTGAGCTGCTTTTGGAAAAACACCGGGCTTACACGAGTTCTCGGAATTCATACTAGACCTCTTGCTCCCTGAAGCAGCACCTGGACTTCACCTCTCGAGGGAGAAATAGGCAGTCGTCCTCCGGAGACTGCTACTCCTTTGCAAAATGTACCATGACCTAGGCGAAACGAAGGCATTCACTGGCTCGCGCAATTCACTTCAGGAGGAACACTGCCTTTCCAAAGTGCTTTCAGCGAAGGGGTACAGTATGTGACATGGGTCTCCTTCGGCTGCCCGGGAACGTCAGCTACATGAGCTGTGTGGCAACTGTGAAAAGGGGGCTGGACGAGCAAAGCGAAATCTGTCCTGTTGGCAAGCCGGAGAGCTGCGTGCTCAGAGCTGCCTGAAAAGAAGTCCCTCTGCCCGTCTTGTACTCACCGTAGGAGTTCCCTGGGAGGCAAAGTGAGGAAGAGTGAGTTTTCTCGAAAGAACAAGGGGGTGTGTGCAGTTCCTCACTAGGAGCTCATCCCAAAGCCTTCTTGGCTAGTGGTTAGGAACCCTGCCACCATGCGGCCAAAGGAAGGACCGCGTGTGCCATGAAAAGTGTGGCAGTGCAGCTCCTTCTGAGAAGCCTCAGTGAAGGTACTGCTTTAACACTGGTAGGCCTCTCAGGACTGCAGGCTCTCACGCCTGGACCCAGGTCAAGGAAGCACACGTTGTAGCCAAAGTGTCAACTGCGGCTTCCGAGTAACCTGCAGCCACATGGGTGGTTGGCCTCCACTCTGTGCATGCAGAGGCCTGGGCCACACACGGCTTGCTCCGGCGGAGAGCCAGACCTCCAACTCTGGAAAGCAGTCTTGGTAACAGAGTGGGGGACGGTGTCACGTGCAATGCCTGTCAGACTCCCGGCTTGGCTCTTAGCTGCACTGAATCATATCCGGCGAGTAACATGGATTCTACGAACTCAAAGCTGACGACCCTTCACCTCCAGTAGAAATGTGATTTTACAACCAGCCTGCAATGATGGACACCTTTCCCGAAGCACTGCTGGGAGATGGAAAGTTCCGTAGCGACAACGCCTGACTGAAGCGCTGTCGTGGCTAGCCACGTCACCTTGCGCAGAACCTCTGCTTACAAAGACTCCTCACAGGAGCGCCTGCTGTGTCACATGGCTCTCTTGTAGCTGAGCAGAAGGTGCTTCTCCACAGGCTGGGTTTGCACGTAGAAACTGGATCCTGAGGGCTCAAGCATTATTGGCTCCTCTGGAACAGGAGGCTTGGGGCCAGAAAACTGAAGGCAAAGCACGGGGGCGGGTGTGGGCGGCCGCCCATCTTGGGCGCCCTGCAGGAATCCCTCAGGAGGAAGAGTGAGTTTTCTCGAAAGAAACAGTGTGCCTGCCACTCCTTGCCAGGAGGTCATGCAGCAGACTACTTCAGCTAAGGCGAATGTCGGCTGAGCGGCCTACTCAACGTAAGGGGCAATGTTTCCATCAGCAAACTTGGCGGTCACAAGTAGACCCGAGGCTTTCACCACTGAAGTGCTGTAATGCTGGTGTGCCTTTTACATAGCTGAGGACGCTCGCGACTGCACCATTTTCCGAGGAAAATCACTGTGTACCGAAAGTGTCATCTGTGCCTTCTGAGCAACCTCATGCCTCATGATGGTCTTTGGGCTCTACTGTTGGTATGCCGAAGGCCAGGCAGCAATGTGTTTCCTCCGTCGGAGAGCCAGATATCCACAGCTTAGAAGAATCCTCAGGAAGAGTTTTCTCCCTGGTCTGCTGTGCAATGCAAGGGGACCCCGGTTGGTACAACCTGAGCTGCACCGGAACAAACACCGCCACGGCAAGGGTGCTCAGAATTCATAGCTGACGTCTTCCCCTCGCAAGCAGCACGTCGACTTCAGATCCAGCTGGAGACTTGTGCTCTCAGCCTTTGAAGACTGTTAGGCCTTTGCAAGATCCACGGTGAGGTAGGCGACACTAAGGCGTTCACTGGCTCACGCCATTCACCTCAGGAGGACTCCTGCTTGCCAAAGTGTTGTCATGGAAGGGCCCTTGTGTGTGGCATGTGTCTATGTGGCCTGCCAGTGAACTTCAGGTACATGAGCTAGGTGTCAACCGTGAAAGTGGAGGGGGACGGGAATGGCACAATTTACCCCAGTGACAAACCGGAGAGCTGCGTCCTCAGAGCTGCCTGAGAAACAGTTCTGTTGCCCGTCTTCTATTCACCCCTGGATTACCCTGAGAGGCAACCTGAGGCAGAGTGAATTTTCTTCAACGAACCGGAGTGCGTGCAGTTCCTTGCTAGGTTCTCATCCCAAAGCCTTCTTGGCCAGTGGGAAGGAAACCTGCCCGCGTGGTGCAAGGAACGTCCGTGTTTTCGATGATGAGTGCTTAATGAAAAGCCCGGCGGTCGCCAACCTTCCCAACCCTGCGGGAATACCCGGGGAGGAACGGAGACTTTGCCCCAGGAAACAGCATGCTGGCAATTGCTTGCAAGGTGTACATCCAGCAGAGGAGGTTATCTAGGGCGTAAGTCAGCCGAGCGCCAGACTCAAGGTAAGGGGCAGTGTTTCTCTCCACCGGCACAGTCGCAGTCAGCAGTTTCAAAGAGGCCTTCCCGACTGAACTGCTGTAAATGCTGGTGTGCCTTTCAAGACTCTGAAAGGATGAGGATGCGAGCGTCTGCACCGTATGCCAAGGAAGGTCACTGTGGAGCAGAAGTGGCATCTGTGCCTGCTGAGCAACACCCAGCCACAAGGGTGTTTGGACTCTACTGTTTTGTATGCAGGAGGCTGGGCAACAACGTGTTTGCTCCATTGGAGAGCTCGATTTGGAGAGCTTAGAGGATGCCTGAAGAACACGTTTATAACGGGGCTTCTGGCCAATGCAAGGGGGCCTACTTTTGTAACCCTGAGCTGCTTTTGGAAAAACACCGGGCTTACACGAGTTCTCGGAATTCATACTAGACCTCTTGCTCCCTGAAGCAGCACCTGGACTTCACCTCTCGAGGGAGAAATAGGCAGTCGTCCTCCGGAGACTGCTACTCCTTTGCAAAATGTACCATGACCTAGGCGAAACGAAGGCATTCACTGGCTCGCGCAATTCACTTCAGGAGGAACACTGCCTTTCCAAAGTGCTTTCAGCGAAGGGGTACAGTATGTGACATGGGTCTCCTTCGGCTGCCCGGGAACGTCAGCTACATGAGCTGTGTGGCAACTGTGAAAAGGGGGCTGGACGAGCAAAGCGAAATCTGTCCTGTTGGCAAGCCGGAGAGCTGCGTGCTCAGAGCTGCCTGAAAAGAAGTCCCTCTGCCCGTCTTGTACTCACCGTAGGAGTTCCCTGGGAGGCAAAGTGAGGAAGAGTGAGTTTTCTCGAAAGAACAAGGGGGTGTGTGCAGTTCCTCACTAGGAGCTCATCCCAAAGCCTTCTTGGCTAGTGGTTAGGAACCCTGCCACCATGCGGCCAAAGGAAGGACCGCGTGTGCCATGAAAAGTGTGGCAGTGCAGCTCCTTCTGAGAAGCCTCAGTGAAGGTACTGCTTTAACACTGGTAGGCCTCTCAGGACTGCAGGCTCTCACGCCTGGACCCAGGTCAAGGAAGCACACGTTGGAGCCAAAGTGTCAACTGCGGCTTCCGAGTAACCTGCAGCCACATGGGTGGTTGGCCTCCACTCTGTGCATGCAGAGGCCTGGGCCACACACGGCTTGCTCCGGCGGAGAGCCAGACCTCCAACTCTGGAAAGCAGTCTTGGTAACAGAGTGGGGGACGGTGTCACGTGCAATGCCTGTCAGACTCCCGGCTTGGCTCTTAGCTGCACTGAATCATATCCGGCGAGTAACATGGATTCTACGAACTCAAAGCTGACGACCCTTCACCTCCAGTAGAAATGTGATTTTACAACCAGCCTGCAATGATGGACACCTTTCCCGAAGCACTGCTGGGAGATGGAAAGTTCCGTAGCGACAACGCCTGACTGAAGCGCTGTCGTGGCTAGCCACGTCACCTTGCGCAGAACCTCTGCTTACAAAGACTCCTCACAGGAGCGCCTGCTGTGTCACATGGCTCTCTTGTAGCTGAGCAGAAGGTGCTTCTCCACAGGCTGGGTTTGCACGTAGAAACTGGATCCTGAGGGCTCAAGCATTATTGGCTCCTCTGGAACAGGAGGCTTGGGGCCAGAAAACTGAAGGCAAAGCACGGGGGCGGGTGTGGGCGGCCGCCCATCTTGGGCGCCCTGCAGGAATCCCTCAGGAGGAAGAGTGAGTTTTCTCGAAAGAAACAGTGTGCCTGCCACTCCTTGCCAGGAGGTCATGCAGCAGACTACTTCAGCTAAGGCGAATGTCGGCTGAGCGGCCTACTCAACGTAAGGGGCAATGTTTCCATCAGCAAACTTGGCGGTCACAAGTAGACCCGAGGCTTTCACCACTGAAGTGCTGTAATGCTGGTGTGCCTTTTACATAGCTGAGGACGCTCGCGACTGCACCATTTTCCGAGGAAAATCACTGTGTACCGAAAGTGTCATCTGTGCCTTCTGAGCAACCTCATGCCTCATGATGGTCTTTGGGCTCTACTGTTGGTATGCCGAAGGCCAGGCAGCAATGTGTTTCCTCCGTCGGAGAGCCAGATATCCACAGCTTAGAAGAATCCTCAGGAAGAGTTTTCTCCCTGGTCTGCTGTGCAATGCAAGGGGACCCCGGTTGGTACAACCTGAGCTGCACCGGAACAAACACCGCCACGGCAAGGGTGCTCAGAATTCATAGCTGACGTCTTCCCCTCGCAAGCAGCACGTCGACTTCAGATCCAGCTGGAGACTTGTGCTCTCAGCCTTTGAAGACTGTTAGGCCTTTGCAAGATCCACGGTGAGGTAGGCGACACTAAGGCGTTCACTGGCTCACGCCATTCACCTCAGGAGGACTCCTGCTTGCCAAAGTGTTGTCATGGAAGGGCCCTTGTGTGTGGCATGTGTCTATGTGGCCTGCCAGTGAACTTCAGGTACATGAGCTAGGTGTCAACCGTGAAAGTGGAGGGGGACGGGAATGGCACAATTTACCCCAGTGACAAACCGGAGAGCTGCGTCCTCAGAGCTGCCTGAGAAACAGTTCTGTTGCCCGTCTTCTATTCACCCCTGGATTACCCTGAGAGGCAACCTGAGGCAGAGTGAATTTTCTTCAACGAACCGGAGTGCGTGCAGTTCCTTGCTAGGTTCTCATCCCAAAGCCTTCTTGGCCAGTGGGAAGGAAACCTGCCCGCGTGGTGCAAGGAACGTCCGTGTTTTCGATGATGAGTGCTTAATGAAAAGCCCGGCGGTCGCCAACCTTCCCAACCCTGCGGGAATACCCGGGGAGGAACGGAGACTTTGCCCCAGGAAACAGCATGCTGGCAATTGCTTGCAAGGTGTACATCCAGCAGAGGAGGTTATCTAGGGCGTAAGTCAGCCGAGCGCCAGACTCAAGGTAAGGGGCAGTGTTTCTCTCCACCGGCACAGTCGCAGTCAGCAGTTTCAAAGAGGCCTTCCCGACTGAACTGCTGTAAATGCTGGTGTGCCTTTCAAGACTCTGAAAGGATGAGGATGCGAGCGTCTGCACCGTATGCCAAGGAAGGTCACTGTGGAGCAGAAGTGGCATCTGTGCCTGCTGAGCAACACCCAGCCACAAGGGTGTTTGGACTCTACTGTTTTGTATGCAGGAGGCTGGGCAACAACGTGTTTGCTCCATTGGAGAGCTCGATTTGGAGAGCTTAGAGGATGCCTGAAGAACACGTTTATAACGGGGCTTCTGGCCAATGCAAGGGGGCCTACTTTTGTAACCCTGAGCTGCTTTTGGAAAAACACCGGGCTTACACGAGTTCTCGGAATTCATACTAGACCTCTTGCTCCCTGAAGCAGCACCTGGACTTCACCTCTCGAGGGAGAAATAGGCAGTCGTCCTCCGGAGACTGCTACTCCTTTGCAAAATGTACCATGACCTAGGCGAAACGAAGGCATTCACTGGCTCGCGCAATTCACTTCAGGAGGAACACTGCCTTTCCAAAGTGCTTTCAGCGAAGGGGTACAGTATGTGACATGGGTCTCCTTCGGCTGCCCGGGAACGTCAGCTACATGAGCTGTGTGGCAACTGTGAAAAGGGGGCTGGACGAGCAAAGCGAAATCTGTCCTGTTGGCAAGCCGGAGAGCTGCGTGCTCAGAGCTGCCTGAAAAGAAGTCCCTCTGCCCGTCTTGTACTCACCGTAGGAGTTCCCTGGGAGGCAAAGTGAGGAAGAGTGAGTTTTCTCGAAAGAACAAGGGGGTGTGTGCAGTTCCTCACTAGGAGCTCATCCCAAAGCCTTCTTGGCTAGTGGTTAGGAACCCTGCCACCATGCGGCCAAAGGAAGGACCGCGTGTGCCATGAAAAGTGTGGCAGTGCAGCTCCTTCTGAGAAGCCTCAGTGAAGGTACTGCTTTAACACTGGTAGGCCTCTCAGGACTGCAGGCTCTCACGCCTGGACCCAGGTCAAGGAAGCACACGTTGTAGCCAAAGTGTCAACTGCGGCTTCCGAGTAACCTGCAGCCACATGGGTGGTTGGCCTCCACTCTGTGCATGCAGAGGCCTGGGCCACACACGGCTTGCTCCGGCGGAGAGCCAGACCTCCAACTCTGGAAAGCAGTCTTGGTAACAGAGTGGGGGACGGTGTCACGTGCAATGCCTGTCAGACTCCCGGCTTGGCTCTTAGCTGCACTGAATCATATCCGGCGAGTAACATGGATTCTACGAACTCAAAGCTGACGACCCTTCACCTCCAGTAGAAATGTGATTTTACAACCAGCCTGCAATGATGGACACCTTTCCCGAAGCACTGCTGGGAGATGGAAAGTTCCGTAGCGACAACGCCTGACTGAAGCGCTGTCGTGGCTAGCCACGTCACCTTGCGCAGAACCTCTGCTTACAAAGACTCCTCACAGGAGCGCCTGCTGTGTCACATGGCTCTCTTGTAGCTGAGCAGAAGGTGCTTCTCCACAGGCTGGGTTTGCACGTAGAAACTGGATCCTGAGGGCTCAAGCATTATTGGCTCCTCTGGAACAGGAGGCTTGGGGCCAGAAAACTGAAGGCAAAGCACGGGGGCGGGTGTGGGCGGCCGCCCATCTTGGGCGCCCTGCAGGAATCCCTCAGGAGGAAGAGTGAGTTTTCTCGAAAGAAACAGTGTGCCTGCCACTCCTTGCCAGGAGGTCATGCAGCAGACTACTTCAGCTAAGGCGAATGTCGGCTGAGCGGCCTACTCAACGTAAGGGGCAATGTTTCCATCAGCAAACTTGGCGGTCACAAGTAGACCCGAGGCTTTCACCACTGAAGTGCTGTAATGCTGGTGTGCCTTTTACATAGCTGAGGACGCTCGCGACTGCACCATTTTCCGAGGAAAATCACTGTGTACCGAAAGTGTCATCTGTGCCTTCTGAGCAACCTCATGCCTCATGATGGTCTTTGGGCTCTACTGTTGGTATGCCGAAGGCCAGGCAGCAATGTGTTTCCTCCGTCGGAGAGCCAGATATCCACAGCTTAGAAGAATCCTCAGGAAGAGTTTTCTCCCTGGTCTGCTGTGCAATGCAAGGGGACCCCGGTTGGTACAACCTGAGCTGCACCGGAACAAACACCGCCACGGCAAGGGTGCTCAGAATTCATAGCTGACGTCTTCCCCTCGCAAGCAGCACGTCGACTTCAGATCCAGCTGGAGACTTGTGCTCTCAGCCTTTGAAGACTGTTAGGCCTTTGCAAGATCCACGGTGAGGTAGGCGACACTAAGGCGTTCACTGGCTCACGCCATTCACCTCAGGAGGACTCCTGCTTGCCAAAGTGTTGTCATGGAAGGGCCCTTGTGTGTGGCATGTGTCTATGTGGCCTGCCAGTGAACTTCAGGTACATGAGCTAGGTGTCAACCGTGAAAGTGGAGGGGGACGGGAATGGCACAATTTACCCCAGTGACAAACCGGAGAGCTGCGTCCTCAGAGCTGCCTGAGAAACAGTTCTGTTGCCCGTCTTCTATTCACCCCTGGATTACCCTGAGAGGCAACCTGAGGCAGAGTGAATTTTCTTCAACGAACCGGAGTGCGTGCAGTTCCTTGCTAGGTTCTCATCCCAAAGCCTTCTTGGCCAGTGGGAAGGAAACCTGCCCGCGTGGTGCAAGGAACGTCCGTGTTTTCGATGATGAGTGCTTAATGAAAAGCCCGGCGGTCGCCAACCTTCCCAACCCTGCGGGAATACCCGGGGAGGAACGGAGACTTTGCCCCAGGAAACAGCATGCTGGCAATTGCTTGCAAGGTGTACATCCAGCAGAGGAGGTTATCTAGGGCGTAAGTCAGCCGAGCGCCAGACTCAAGGTAAGGGGCAGTGTTTCTCTCCACCGGCACAGTCGCAGTCAGCAGTTTCAAAGAGGCCTTCCCGACTGAACTGCTGTAAATGCTGGTGTGCCTTTCAAGACTCTGAAAGGATGAGGATGCGAGCGTCTGCACCGTATGCCAAGGAAGGTCACTGTGGAGCAGAAGTGGCATCTGTGCCTGCTGAGCAACACCCAGCCACAAGGGTGTTTGGACTCTACTGTTTTGTATGCAGGAGGCTGGGCAACAACGTGTTTGCTCCATTGGAGAGCTCGATTTGGAGAGCTTAGAGGATGCCTGAAGAACACGTTTATAACGGGGCTTCTGGCCAATGCAAGGGGGCCTACTTTTGTAACCCTGAGCTGCTTTTGGAAAAACACCGGGCTTACACGAGTTCTCGGAATTCATACTAGACCTCTTGCTCCCTGAAGCAGCACCTGGACTTCACCTCTCGAGGGAGAAATAGGCAGTCGTCCTCCGGAGACTGCTACTCCTTTGCAAAATGTACCATGACCTAGGCGAAACGAAGGCATTCACTGGCTCGCGCAATTCACTTCAGGAGGAACACTGCCTTTCCAAAGTGCTTTCAGCGAAGGGGTACAGTATGTGACATGGGTCTCCTTCGGCTGCCCGGGAACGTCAGCTACATGAGCTGTGTGGCAACTGTGAAAAGGGGGCTGGACGAGCAAAGCGAAATCTGTCCTGTTGGCAAGCCGGAGAGCTGCGTGCTCAGAGCTGCCTGAAAAGAAGTCCCTCTGCCCGTCTTGTACTCACCGTAGGAGTTCCCTGGGAGGCAAAGTGAGGAAGAGTGAGTTTTCTCGAAAGAACAAGGGGGTGTGTGCAGTTCCTCACTAGGAGCTCATCCCAAAGCCTTCTTGGCTAGTGGTTAGGAACCCTGCCACCATGCGGCCAAAGGAAGGACCGCGTGTGCCATGAAAAGTGTGGCAGTGCAGCTCCTTCTGAGAAGCCTCAGTGAAGGTACTGCTTTAACACTGGTAGGCCTCTCAGGACTGCAGGCTCTCACGCCTGGACCCAGGTCAAGGAAGCACACGTTGTAGCCAAAGTGTCAACTGCGGCTTCCGAGTAACCTGCAGCCACATGGGTGGTTGGCCTCCACTCTGTGCATGCAGAGGCCTGGGCCACACACGGCTTGCTCCGGCGGAGAGCCAGACCTCCAACTCTGGAAAGCAGTCTTGGTAACAGAGTGGGGGACGGTGTCACGTGCAATGCCTGTCAGACTCCCGGCTTGGCTCTTAGCTGCACCGAATCATATCCGGCGAGTAACATGGATTCTACGAACTCAAAGCTGACGACCCTTCACCTCCAGTAGAAATGTGATTTTACAACCAGCCTGCAATGATGGACACCTTTCCCGAAGCACTGCTGGGAGATGGAAAGTTCCGTAGCGACAACGCCTGACTGAAGCGCTGTCGTGGCTAGCCACGTCACCTTGCGCAGAACCTCTGCTTACAAAGACTCCTCACAGGAGCGCCTGCTGTGTCACATGGCTCTCTTGTAGCTGAGCAGAAGGTGCTTCTCCACAGGCTGGGTTTGCACGTAGAAACTGGATCCTGAGGGCTCAAGCATTATTGGCTCCTCTGGAACAGGAGGCTTGGGGCCAGAAAACTGAAGGCAAAGCACGGGGGCGGGTGTGGGCGGCCGCCCATCTTGGGCGCCCTGCAGGAATCCCTCAGGAGGAAGAGTGAGTTTTCTCGAAAGAAACAGTGTGCCTGCCACTCCTTGCCAGGAGGTCATGCAGCAGACTACTTCAGCTAAGGCGAATGTCGGCTGAGCGGCCTACTCAACGTAAGGGGCAATGTTTCCATCAGCAAACTTGGCGGTCACAAGTAGACCCGAGGCTTTCACCACTGAAGTGCTGTAATGCTGGTGTGCCTTTTACATAGCTGAGGACGCTCGCGACTGCACCATTTTCCGAGGAAAATCACTGTGTACCGAAAGTGTCATCTGTGCCTTCTGAGCAACCTCATGCCTCATGATGGTCTTTGGGCTCTACTGTTGGTATGCCGAAGGCCAGGCAGCAATGTGTTTCCTCCGTCGGAGAGCCAGATATCCACAGCTTAGAAGAATCCTCAGGAAGAGTTTTCTCCCTGGTCTGCTGTGCAATGCAAGGGGACCCCGGTTGGTACAACCTGAGCTGCACCGGAACAAACACCGCCACGGCAAGGGTGCTCAGAATTCATAGCTGACGTCTTCCCCTCGCAAGCAGCACGTCGACTTCAGATCCAGCTGGAGACTTGTGCTCTCAGCCTTTGAAGACTGTTAGGCCTTTGCAAGATCCACGGTGAGGTAGGCGACACTAAGGCGTTCACTGGCTCACGCCATTCACCTCAGGAGGACTCCTGCTTGCCAAAGTGTTGTCATGGAAGGGCCCTTGTGTGTGGCATGTGTCTATGTGGCCTGCCAGTGAACTTCAGGTACATGAGCTAGGTGTCAACCGTGAAAGTGGAGGGGGACGGGAATGGCACAATTTACCCCAGTGACAAACCGGAGAGCTGCGTCCTCAGAGCTGCCTGAGAAACAGTTCTGTTGCCCGTCTTCTATTCACCCCTGGATTACCCTGAGAGGCAACCTGAGGCAGAGTGAATTTTCTTCAACGAACCGGAGTGCGTGCAGTTCCTTGCTAGGTTCTCATCCCAAAGCCTTCTTGGCCAGTGGGAAGGAAACCTGCCCGCGTGGTGCAAGGAACGTCCGTGTTTTCGATGATGAGTGCTTAATGAAAAGCCCGGCGGTCGCCAACCTTCCCAACCCTGCGGGAATACCCGGGGAGGAACGGAGACTTTGCCCCAGGAAACAGCATGCTGGCAATTGCTTGCAAGGTGTACATCCAGCAGAGGAGGTTATCTAGGGCGTAAGTCAGCCGAGCGCCAGACTCAAGGTAAGGGGCAGTGTTTCTCTCCACCGGCACAGTCGCAGTCAGCAGTTTCAAAGAGGCCTTCCCGACTGAACTGCTGTAAATGCTGGTGTGCCTTTCAAGACTCTGAAAGGATGAGGATGCGAGCGTCTGCACCGTATGCCAAGGAAGGTCACTGTGGAGCAGAAGTGGCATCTGTGCCTGCTGAGCAACACCCAGCCACAAGGGTGTTTGGACTCTACTGTTTTGTATGCAGGAGGCTGGGCAACAACGTGTTTGCTCCATTGGAGAGCTCGATTTGGAGAGCTTAGAGGATGCCTGAAGAACACGTTTATAACGGGGCTTCTGGCCAATGCAAGGGGGCCTACTTTTGTAACCCTGAGCTGCTTTTGGAAAAACACCGGGCTTACACGAGTTCTCGGAATTCATACTAGACCTCTTGCTCCCTGAAGCAGCACCTGGACTTCACCTCTCGAGGGAGAAATAGGCAGTCGTCCTCCGGAGACTGCTACTCCTTTGCAAAATGTACCATGACCTAGGCGAAACGAAGGCATTCACTGGCTCGCGCAATTCACTTCAGGAGGAACACTGCCTTTCCAAAGTGCTTTCAGCGAAGGGGTACAGTATGTGACATGGGTCTCCTTCGGCTGCCCGGGAACGTCAGCTACATGAGCTGTGTGGCAACTGTGAAAAGGGGGCTGGACGAGCAAAGCGAAATCTGTCCTGTTGGCAAGCCGGAGAGCTGCGTGCTCAGAGCTGCCTGAAAAGAAGTCCCTCTGCCCGTCTTGTACTCACCGTAGGAGTTCCCTGGGAGGCAAAGTGAGGAAGAGTGAGTTTTCTCGAAAGAACAAGGGGGTGTGTGCAGTTCCTCACTAGGAGCTCATCCCAAAGCCTTCTTGGCTAGTGGTTAGGAACCCTGCCACCATGCGGCCAAAGGAAGGACCGCGTGTGCCATGAAAAGTGTGGCAGTGCAGCTCCTTCTGAGAAGCCTCAGTGAAGGTACTGCTTTAACACTGGTAGGCCTCTCAGGACTGCAGGCTCTCACGCCTGGACCCAGGTCAAGGAAGCACACGTTGGAGCCAAAGTGTCAACTGCGGCTTCCGAGTAACCTGCAGCCACATGGGTGGTTGGCCTCCACTCTGTGCATGCAGAGGCCTGGGCCACACACGGCTTGCTCCGGCGGAGAGCCAGACCTCCAACTCTGGAAAGCAGTCTTGGTAACAGAGTGGGGGACGGTGTCACGTGCAATGCCTGTCAGACTCCCGGCTTGGCTCTTAGCTGCACCGAATCATATCCGGCGAGTAACATGGATTCTACGAACTCAAAGCTGACGACCCTTCACCTCCAGTAGAAATGTGATTTTACAACCAGCCTGCAATGATGGACACCTTTCCCGAAGCACTGCTGGGAGATGGAAAGTTCCGTAGCGACAACGCCTGACTGAAGCGCTGTCGTGGCTAGCCACGTCACCTTGCGCAGAACCTCTGCTTACAAAGACTCCTCACAGGAGCGCCTGCTGTGTCACATGGCTCTCTTGTAGCTGAGCAGAAGGTGCTTCTCCACAGGCTGGGTTTGCACGTAGAAACTGGATCCTGAGGGCTCAAGCATTATTGGCTCCTCTGGAACAGGAGGCTTGGGGCCAGAAAACTGAAGGCAAAGCACGGGGGCGGGTGTGGGCGGCCGCCCATCTTGGGCGCCCTGCAGGAATCCCTCAGGAGGAAGAGTGAGTTTTCTCGAAAGAAACAGTGTGCCTGCCACTCCTTGCCAGGAGGTCATGCAGCAGACTACTTCAGCTAAGGCGAATGTCGGCTGAGCGGCCTACTCAACGTAAGGGGCAATGTTTCCATCAGCAAACTTGGCGGTCACAAGTAGACCCGAGGCTTTCACCACTGAAGTGCTGTAATGCTGGTGTGCCTTTTACATAGCTGAGGACGCTCGCGACTGCACCATTTTCCGAGGAAAATCACTGTGTACCGAAAGTGTCATCTGTGCCTTCTGAGCAACCTCATGCCTCATGATGGTCTTTGGGCTCTACTGTTGGTATGCCGAAGGCCAGGCAGCAATGTGTTTCCTCCGTCGGAGAGCCAGATATCCACAGCTTAGAAGAATCCTCAGGAAGAGTTTTCTCCCTGGTCTGCTGTGCAATGCAAGGGGACCCCGGTTGGTACAACCTGAGCTGCACCGGAACAAACACCGCCACGGCAAGGGTGCTCAGAATTCATAGCTGACGTCTTCCCCTCGCAAGCAGCACGTCGACTTCAGATCCAGCTGGAGACTTGTGCTCTCAGCCTTTGAAGACTGTTAGGCCTTTGCAAGATCCACGGTGAGGTAGGCGACACTAAGGCGTTCACTGGCTCACGCCATTCACCTCAGGAGGACTCCTGCTTGCCAAAGTGTTGTCATGGAAGGGCCCTTGTGTGTGGCATGTGTCTATGTGGCCTGCCTGTGAACTTCAGGTACATGAGCTAGGTGTCAACCGTGAAAGTGGAGGGGGACGGGAATGGCACAATTTACCCCAGTGACAAACCGGAGAGCTGCGTCCTCAGAGCTGCCTGAGAAACAGTTCTGTTGCCCGTCTTCTATTCACCCCTGGATTACCCTGAGAGGCAACCTGAGGCAGAGTGAATTTTCTTCAACGAACCGGAGTGCGTGCAGTTCCTTGCTAGGTTCTCATCCCAAAGCCTTCTTGGCCAGTGGGAAGGAAACCTGCCCGCGTGGTGCAAGGAACGTCCGTGTTTTCGATGATGAGTGCTTAATGAAAAGCCCGGCGGTCGCCAACCTTCCCAACCCTGCGGGAATACCCGGGGAGGAACGGAGACTTTGCCCCAGGAAACAGCATGCTGGCAATTGCTTGCAAGGTGTACATCCAGCAGAGGAGGTTATCTAGGGCGTAAGTCAGCCGAGCGCCAGACTCAAGGTAAGGGGCAGTGTTTCTCTCCACCGGCACAGTCGCAGTCAGCAGTTTCAAAGAGGCCTTCCCGACTGAACTGCTGTAAATGCTGGTGTGCCTTTCAAGACTCTGAAAGGATGAGGATGCGAGCGTCTGCACCGTATGCCAAGGAAGGTCACTGTGGAGCAGAAGTGGCATCTGTGCCTGCTGAGCAACACCCAGCCACAAGGGTGTTTGGACTCTACTGTTTTGTATGCAGGAGGCTGGGCAACAACGTGTTTGCTCCATTGGAGAGCTCGATTTGGAGAGCTTAGAGGATGCCTGAAGAACACGTTTATAACGGGGCTTCTGGCCAATGCAAGGGGGCCTACTTTTGTAACCCTGAGCTGCTTTTGGAAAAACACCGGGCTTACACGAGTTCTCGGAATTCATACTAGACCTCTTGCTCCCTGAAGCAGCACCTGGACTTCACCTCTCGAGGGAGAAATAGGCAGTCGTCCTCCGGAGACTGCTACTCCTTTGCAAAATGTACCATGACCTAGGCGAAACGAAGGCATTCACTGGCTCGCGCAATTCACTTCAGGAGGAACACTGCCTTTCCAAAGTGCTTTCAGCGAAGGGGTACAGTATGTGACATGGGTCTCCTTCGGCTGCCCGGGAACGTCAGCTACATGAGCTGTGTGGCAACTGTGAAAAGGGGGCTGGACGAGCAAAGCGAAATCTGTCCTGTTGGCAAGCCGGAGAGCTGCGTGCTCAGAGCTGCCTGAAAAGAAGTCCCTCTGCCCGTCTTGTACTCACCGTAGGAGTTCCCTGGGAGGCAAAGTGAGGAAGAGTGAGTTTTCTCGAAAGAACAAGGGGGTGTGTGCAGTTCCTCACTAGGAGCTCATCCCAAAGCCTTCTTGGCTAGTGGTTAGGAACCCTGCCACCATGCGGCCAAAGGAAGGACCGCGTGTGCCATGAAAAGTGTGGCAGTGCAGCTCCTTCTGAGAAGCCTCAGTGAAGGTACTGCTTTAACACTGGTAGGCCTCTCAGGACTGCAGGCTCTCACGCCTGGACCCAGGTCAAGGAAGCACACGTTGTAGCCAAAGTGTCAACTGCGGCTTCCGAGTAACCTGCAGCCACATGGGTGGTTGGCCTCCACTCTGTGCATGCAGAGGCCTGGGCCACACACGGCTTGCTCCGGCGGAGAGCCAGACCTCCAACTCTGGAAAGCAGTCTTGGTAACAGAGTGGGGGACGGTGTCACGTGCAATGCCTGTCAGACTCCCGGCTTGGCTCTTAGCTGCACCGAATCATATCCGGCGAGTAACATGGATTCTACGAACTCAAAGCTGACGACCCTTCACCTCCAGTAGAAATGTGATTTTACAACCAGCCTGCAATGATGGACACCTTTCCCGAAGCACTGCTGGGAGATGGAAAGTTCCGTAGCGACAACGCCTGACTGAAGCGCTGTCGTGGCTAGCCACGTCACCTTGCGCAGAACCTCTGCTTACAAAGACTCCTCACAGGAGCGCCTGCTGTGTCACATGGCTCTCTTGTAGCTGAGCAGAAGGTGCTTCTCCACAGGCTGGGTTTGCACGTAGAAACTGGATCCTGAGGGCTCAAGCATTATTGGCTCCTCTGGAACAGGAGGCTTGGGGCCAGAAAACTGAAGGCAAAGCACGGGGGCGGGTGTGGGCGGCCGCCCATCTTGGGCGCCCTGCAGGAATCCCTCAGGAGGAAGAGTGAGTTTTCTCGAAAGAAACAGTGTGCCTGCCACTCCTTGCCAGGAGGTCATGCAGCAGACTACTTCAGCTAAGGCGAATGTCGGCTGAGCGGCCTACTCAACGTAAGGGGCAATGTTTCCATCAGCAAACTTGGCGGTCACAAGTAGACCCGAGGCTTTCACCACTGAAGTGCTGTAATGCTGGTGTGCCTTTTACATAGCTGAGGACGCTCGCGACTGCACCATTTTCCGAGGAAAATCACTGTGTACCGAAAGTGTCATCTGTGCCTTCTGAGCAACCTCATGCCTCATGATGGTCTTTGGGCTCTACTGTTGGTATGCCGAAGGCCAGGCAGCAATGTGTTTCCTCCGTCGGAGAGCCAGATATCCACAGCTTAGAAGAATCCTCAGGAAGAGTTTTCTCCCTGGTCTGCTGTGCAATGCAAGGGGACCCCGGTTGGTACAACCTGAGCTGCACCGGAACAAACACCGCCACGGCAAGGGTGCTCAGAATTCATAGCTGACGTCTTCCCCTCGCAAGCAGCACGTCGACTTCAGATCCAGCTGGAGACTTGTGCTCTCAGCCTTTGAAGACTGTTAGGCCTTTGCAAGATCCACGGTGAGGTAGGCGACACTAAGGCGTTCACTGGCTCACGCCATTCACCTCAGGAGGACTCCTGCTTGCCAAAGTGTTGTCATGGAAGGGCCCTTGTGTGTGGCATGTGTCTATGTGGCCTGCCAGTGAACTTCAGGTACATGAGCTAGGTGTCAACCGTGAAAGTGGAGGGGGACGGGAATGGCACAATTTACCCCAGTGACAAACCGGAGAGCTGCGTCCTCAGAGCTGCCTGAGAAACAGTTCTGTTGCCCGTCTTCTATTCACCCCTGGATTACCCTGAGAGGCAACCTGAGGCAGAGTGAATTTTCTTCAACGAACCGGAGTGCGTGCAGTTCCTTGCTAGGTTCTCATCCCAAAGCCTTCTTGGCCAGTGGGAAGGAAACCTGCCCGCGTGGTGCAAGGAACGTCCGTGTTTTCGATGATGAGTGCTTAATGAAAAGCCCGGCGGTCGCCAACCTTCCCAACCCTGCGGGAATACCCGGGGAGGAACGGAGACTTTGCCCCAGGAAACAGCATGCTGGCAATTGCTTGCAAGGTGTACATCCAGCAGAGGAGGTTATCTAGGGCGTAAGTCAGCCGAGCGCCAGACTCAAGGTAAGGGGCAGTGTTTCTCTCCACCGGCACAGTCGCAGTCAGCAGTTTCAAAGAGGCCTTCCCGACTGAACTGCTGTAAATGCTGGTGTGCCTTTCAAGACTCTGAAAGGATGAGGATGCGAGCGTCTGCACCGTATGCCAAGGAAGGTCACTGTGGAGCAGAAGTGGCATCTGTGCCTGCTGAGCAACACCCAGCCACAAGGGTGTTTGGACTCTACTGTTTTGTATGCAGGAGGCTGGGCAACAACGTGTTTGCTCCATTGGAGAGCTCGATTTGGAGAGCTTAGAGGATGCCTGAAGAACACGTTTATAACGGGGCTTCTGGCCAATGCAAGGGGGCCTACTTTTGTAACCCTGAGCTGCTTTTGGAAAAACACCGGGCTTACACGAGTTCTCGGAATTCATACTAGACCTCTTGCTCCCTGAAGCAGCACCTGGACTTCACCTCTCGAGGGAGAAATAGGCAGTCGTCCTCCGGAGACTGCTACTCCTTTGCAAAATGTACCATGACCTAGGCGAAACGAAGGCATTCACTGGCTCGCGCAATTCACTTCAGGAGGAACACTGCCTTTCCAAAGTGCTTTCAGCGAAGGGGTACAGTATGTGACATGGGTCTCCTTCGGCTGCCCGGGAACGTCAGCTACATGAGCTGTGTGGCAACTGTGAAAAGGGGGCTGGACGAGCAAAGCGAAATCTGTCCTGTTGGCAAGCCGGAGAGCTGCGTGCTCAGAGCTGCCTGAAAAGAAGTCCCTCTGCCCGTCTTGTACTCACCGTAGGAGTTCCCTGGGAGGCAAAGTGAGGAAGAGTGAGTTTTCTCGAAAGAACAAGGGGGTGTGTGCAGTTCCTCACTAGGAGCTCATCCCAAAGCCTTCTTGGCTAGTGGTTAGGAACCCTGCCACCATGCGGCCAAAGGAAGGACCGCGTGTGCCATGAAAAGTGTGGCAGTGCAGCTCCTTCTGAGAAGCCTCAGTGAAGGTACTGCTTTAACACTGGTAGGCCTCTCAGGACTGCAGGCTCTCACGCCTGGACCCAGGTCAAGGAAGCACACGTTGTAGCCAAAGTGTCAACTGCGGCTTCCGAGTAACCTGCAGCCACATGGGTGGTTGGCCTCCACTCTGTGCATGCAGAGGCCTGGGCCACACACGGCTTGCTCCGGCGGAGAGCCAGACCTCCAACTCTGGAAAGCAGTCTTGGTAACAGAGTGGGGGACGGTGTCACGTGCAATGCCTGTCAGACTCCCGGCTTGGCTCTTAGCTGCACCGAATCATATCCGGCGAGTAACATGGATTCTACGAACTCAAAGCTGACGACCCTTCACCTCCAGTAGAAATGTGATTTTACAACCAGCCTGCAATGATGGACACCTTTCCCGAAGCACTGCTGGGAGATGGAAAGTTCCGTAGCGACAACGCCTGACTGAAGCGCTGTCGTGGCTAGCCACGTCACCTTGCGCAGAACCTCTGCTTACAAAGACTCCTCACAGGAGCGCCTGCTGTGTCACATGGCTCTCTTGTAGCTGAGCAGAAGGTGCTTCTCCACAGGCTGGGTTTGCACGTAGAAACTGGATCCTGAGGGCTCAAGCATTATTGGCTCCTCTGGAACAGGAGGCTTGGGGCCAGAAAACTGAAGGCAAAGCACGGGGGCGGGTGTGGGCGGCCGCCCATCTTGGGCGCCCTGCAGGAATCCCTCAGGAGGAAGAGTGAGTTTTCTCGAAAGAAACAGTGTGCCTGCCACTCCTTGCCAGGAGGTCATGCAGCAGACTACTTCAGCTAAGGCGAATGTCGGCTGAGCGGCCTACTCAACGTAAGGGGCAATGTTTCCATCAGCAAACTTGGCGGTCACAAGTAGACCCGAGGCTTTCACCACTGAAGTGCTGTAATGCTGGTGTGCCTTTTACATAGCTGAGGACGCTCGCGACTGCACCATTTTCCGAGGAAAATCACTGTGTACCGAAAGTGTCATCTGTGCCTTCTGAGCAACCTCATGCCTCATGATGGTCTTTGGGCTCTACTGTTGGTATGCCGAAGGCCAGGCAGCAATGTGTTTCCTCCGTCGGAGAGCCAGATATCCACAGCTTAGAAGAATCCTCAGGAAGAGTTTTCTCCCTGGTCTGCTGTGCAATGCAAGGGGACCCCGGTTGGTACAACCTGAGCTGCACCGGAACAAACACCGCCACGGCAAGGGTGCTCAGAATTCATAGCTGACGTCTTCCCCTCGCAAGCAGCACGTCGACTTCAGATCCAGCTGGAGACTTGTGCTCTCAGCCTTTGAAGACTGTTAGGCCTTTGCAAGATCCACGGTGAGGTAGGCGACACTAAGGCGTTCACTGGCTCACGCCATTCACCTCAGGAGGACTCCTGCTTGCCAAAGTGTTGTCATGGAAGGGCCCTTGTGTGTGGCATGTGTCTATGTGGCCTGCCAGTGAACTTCAGGTACATGAGCTAGGTGTCAACCGTGAAAGTGGAGGGGGACGGGAATGGCACAATTTACCCCAGTGACAAACCGGAGAGCTGCGTCCTCAGAGCTGCCTGAGAAACAGTTCTGTTGCCCGTCTTCTATTCACCCCTGGATTACCCTGAGAGGCAACCTGAGGCAGAGTGAATTTTCTTCAACGAACCGGAGTGCGTGCAGTTCCTTGCTAGGTTCTCATCCCAAAGCCTTCTTGGCCAGTGGGAAGGAAACCTGCCCGCGTGGTGCAAGGAACGTCCGTGTTTTCGATGATGAGTGCTTAATGAAAAGCCCGGCGGTCGCCAACCTTCCCAACCCTGCGGGAATACCCGGGGAGGAACGGAGACTTTGCCCCAGGAAACAGCATGCTGGCAATTGCTTGCAAGGTGTACATCCAGCAGAGGAGGTTATCTAGGGCGTAAGTCAGCCGAGCGCCAGACTCAAGGTAAGGGGCAGTGTTTCTCTCCACCGGCACAGTCGCAGTCAGCAGTTTCAAAGAGGCCTTCCCGACTGAACTGCTGTAAATGCTGGTGTGCCTTTCAAGACTCTGAAAGGATGAGGATGCGAGCGTCTGCACCGTATGCCAAGGAAGGTCACTGTGGAGCAGAAGTGGCATCTGTGCCTGCTGAGCAACACCCAGCCACAAGGGTGTTTGGACTCTACTGTTTTGTATGCAGGAGGCTGGGCAACAACGTGTTTGCTCCATTGGAGAGCTCGATTTGGAGAGCTTAGAGGATGCCTGAAGAACACGTTTATAACGGGGCTTCTGGCCAATGCAAGGGGGCCTACTTTTGTAACCCTGAGCTGCTTTTGGAAAAACACCGGGCTTACACGAGTTCTCGGAATTCATACTAGACCTCTTGCTCCCTGAAGCAGCACCTGGACTTCACCTCTCGAGGGAGAAATAGGCAGTCGTCCTCCGGAGACTGCTACTCCTTTGCAAAATGTACCATGACCTAGGCGAAACGAAGGCATTCACTGGCTCGCGCAATTCACTTCAGGAGGAACACTGCCTTTCCAAAGTGCTTTCAGCGAAGGGGTACAGTATGTGACATGGGTCTCCTTCGGCTGCCCGGGAACGTCAGCTACATGAGCTGTGTGGCAACTGTGAAAAGGGGGCTGGACGAGCAAAGCGAAATCTGTCCTGTTGGCAAGCCGGAGAGCTGCGTGCTCAGAGCTGCCTGAAAAGAAGTCCCTCTGCCCGTCTTGTACTCACCGTAGGAGTTCCCTGGGAGGCAAAGTGAGGAAGAGTGAGTTTTCTCGAAAGAACAAGGGGGTGTGTGCAGTTCCTCACTAGGAGCTCATCCCAAAGCCTTCTTGGCTAGTGGTTAGGAACCCTGCCACCATGCGGCCAAAGGAAGGACCGCGTGTGCCATGAAAAGTGTGGCAGTGCAGCTCCTTCTGAGAAGCCTCAGTGAAGGTACTGCTTTAACACTGGTAGGCCTCTCAGGACTGCAGGCTCTCACGCCTGGACCCAGGTCAAGGAAGCACACGTTGTAGCCAAAGTGTCAACTGCGGCTTCCGAGTAACCTGCAGCCACATGGGTGGTTGGCCTCCACTCTGTGCATGCAGAGGCCTGGGCCACACACGGCTTGCTCCGGCGGAGAGCCAGACCTCCAACTCTGGAAAGCAGTCTTGGTAACAGAGTGGGGGACGGTGTCACGTGCAATGCCTGTCAGACTCCCGGCTTGGCTCTTAGCTGCACCGAATCATATCCGGCGAGTAACATGGATTCTACGAACTCAAAGCTGACGACCCTTCACCTCCAGTAGAAATGTGATTTTACAACCAGCCTGCAATGATGGACACCTTTCCCGAAGCACTGCTGGGAGATGGAAAGTTCCGTAGCGACAACGCCTGACTGAAGCGCTGTCGTGGCTAGCCACGTCACCTTGCGCAGAACCTCTGCTTACAAAGACTCCTCACAGGAGCGCCTGCTGTGTCACATGGCTCTCTTGTAGCTGAGCAGAAGGTGCTTCTCCACAGGCTGGGTTTGCACGTAGAAACTGGATCCTGAGGGCTCAAGCATTATTGGCTCCTCTGGAACAGGAGGCTTGGGGCCAGAAAACTGAAGGCAAAGCACGGGGGCGGGTGTGGGCGGCCGCCCATCTTGGGCGCCCTGCAGGAATCCCTCAGGAGGAAGAGTGAGTTTTCTCGAAAGAAACAGTGTGCCTGCCACTCCTTGCCAGGAGGTCATGCAGCAGACTACTTCAGCTAAGGCGAATGTCGGCTGAGCGGCCTACTCAACGTAAGGGGCAATGTTTCCATCAGCAAACTTGGCGGTCACAAGTAGACCCGAGGCTTTCACCACTGAAGTGCTGTAATGCTGGTGTGCCTTTTACATAGCTGAGGACGCTCGCGACTGCACCATTTTCCGAGGAAAATCACTGTGTACCGAAAGTGTCATCTGTGCCTTCTGAGCAACCTCATGCCTCATGATGGTCTTTGGGCTCTACTGTTGGTATGCCGAAGGCCAGGCAGCAATGTGTTTCCTCCGTCGGAGAGCCAGATATCCACAGCTTAGAAGAATCCTCAGGAAGAGTTTTCTCCCTGGTCTGCTGTGCAATGCAAGGGGACCCCGGTTGGTACAACCTGAGCTGCACCGGAACAAACACCGCCACGGCAAGGGTGCTCAGAATTCATAGCTGACGTCTTCCCCTCGCAAGCAGCACGTCGACTTCAGATCCAGCTGGAGACTTGTGCTCTCAGCCTTTGAAGACTGTTAGGCCTTTGCAAGATCCACGGTGAGGTAGGCGACACTAAGGCGTTCACTGGCTCACGCCATTCACCTCAGGAGGACTCCTGCTTGCCAAAGTGTTGTCATGGAAGGGCCCTTGTGTGTGGCATGTGTCTATGTGGCCTGCCAGTGAACTTCAGGTACATGAGCTAGGTGTCAACCGTGAAAGTGGAGGGGGACGGGAATGGCACAATTTACCCCAGTGACAAACCGGAGAGCTGCGTCCTCAGAGCTGCCTGAGAAACAGTTCTGTTGCCCGTCTTCTATTCACCCCTGGATTACCCTGAGAGGCAACCTGAGGCAGAGTGAATTTTCTTCAACGAACCGGAGTGCGTGCAGTTCCTTGCTAGGTTCTCATCCCAAAGCCTTCTTGGCCAGTGGGAAGGAAACCTGCCCGCGTGGTGCAAGGAACGTCCGTGTTTTCGATGATGAGTGCTTAATGAAAAGCCCGGCGGTCGCCAACCTTCCCAACCCTGCGGGAATACCCGGGGAGGAACGGAGACTTTGCCCCAGGAAACAGCATGCTGGCAATTGCTTGCAAGGTGTACATCCAGCAGAGGAGGTTATCTAGGGCGTAAGTCAGCCGAGCGCCAGACTCAAGGTAAGGGGCAGTGTTTCTCTCCACCGGCACAGTCGCAGTCAGCAGTTTCAAAGAGGCCTTCCCGACTGAACTGCTGTAAATGCTGGTGTGCCTTTCAAGACTCTGAAAGGATGAGGATGCGAGCGTCTGCACCGTATGCCAAGGAAGGTCACTGTGGAGCAGAAGTGGCATCTGTGCCTGCTGAGCAACACCCAGCCACAAGGGTGTTTGGACTCTACTGTTTTGTATGCAGGAGGCTGGGCAACAACGTGTTTGCTCCATTGGAGAGCTCGATTTGGAGAGCTTAGAGGATGCCTGAAGAACACGTTTATAACGGGGCTTCTGGCCAATGCAAGGGGGCCTACTTTTGTAACCCTGAGCTGCTTTTGGAAAAACACCGGGCTTACACGAGTTCTCGGAATTCATACTAGACCTCTTGCTCCCTGAAGCAGCACCTGGACTTCACCTCTCGAGGGAGAAATAGGCAGTCGTCCTCCGGAGACTGCTACTCCTTTGCAAAATGTACCATGACCTAGGCGAAACGAAGGCATTCACTGGCTCGCGCAATTCACTTCAGGAGGAACACTGCCTTTCCAAAGTGCTTTCAGCGAAGGGGTACAGTATGTGACATGGGTCTCCTTCGGCTGCCCGGGAACGTCAGCTACATGAGCTGTGTGGCAACTGTGAAAAGGGGGCTGGACGAGCAAAGCGAAATCTGTCCTGTTGGCAAGCCGGAGAGCTGCGTGCTCAGAGCTGCCTGAAAAGAAGTCCCTCTGCCCGTCTTGTACTCACCGTAGGAGTTCCCTGGGAGGCAAAGTGAGGAAGAGTGAGTTTTCTCGAAAGAACAAGGGGGTGTGTGCAGTTCCTCACTAGGAGCTCATCCCAAAGCCTTCTTGGCTAGTGGTTAGGAACCCTGCCACCATGCGGCCAAAGGAAGGACCGCGTGTGCCATGAAAAGTGTGGCAGTGCAGCTCCTTCTGAGAAGCCTCAGTGAAGGTACTGCTTTAACACTGGTAGGCCTCTCAGGACTGCAGGCTCTCACGCCTGGACCCAGGTCAAGGAAGCACACGTTGTAGCCAAAGTGTCAACTGCGGCTTCCGAGTAACCTGCAGCCACATGGGTGGTTGGCCTCCACTCTGTGCATGCAGAGGCCTGGGCCACACACGGCTTGCTCCGGCGGAGAGCCAGACCTCCAACTCTGGAAAGCAGTCTTGGTAACAGAGTGGGGGACGGTGTCACGTGCAATGCCTGTCAGACTCCCGGCTTGGCTCTTAGCTGCACCGAATCATATCCGGCGAGTAACATGGATTCTACGAACTCAAAGCTGACGACCCTTCACCTCCAGTAGAAATGTGATTTTACAACCAGCCTGCAATGATGGACACCTTTCCCGAAGCACTGCTGGGAGATGGAAAGTTCCGTAGCGACAACGCCTGACTGAAGCGCTGTCGTGGCTAGCCACGTCACCTTGCGCAGAACCTCTGCTTACAAAGACTCCTCACAGGAGCGCCTGCTGTGTCACATGGCTCTCTTGTAGCTGAGCAGAAGGTGCTTCTCCACAGGCTGGGTTTGCACGTAGAAACTGGATCCTGAGGGCTCAAGCATTATTGGCTCCTCTGGAACAGGAGGCTTGGGGCCAGAAAACTGAAGGCAAAGCACGGGGGCGGGTGTGGGCGGCCGCCCATCTTGGGCGCCCTGCAGGAATCCCTCAGGAGGAAGAGTGAGTTTTCTCGAAAGAAACAGTGTGCCTGCCACTCCTTGCCAGGAGGTCATGCAGCAGACTACTTCAGCTAAGGCGAATGTCGGCTGAGCGGCCTACTCAACGTAAGGGGCAATGTTTCCATCAGCAAACTTGGCGGTCACAAGTAGACCCGAGGCTTTCACCACTGAAGTGCTGTAATGCTGGTGTGCCTTTTACATAGCTGAGGACGCTCGCGACTGCACCATTTTCCGAGGAAAATCACTGTGTACCGAAAGTGTCATCTGTGCCTTCTGAGCAACCTCATGCCTCATGATGGTCTTTGGGCTCTACTGTTGGTATGCCGAAGGCCAGGCAGCAATGTGTTTCCTCCGTCGGAGAGCCAGATATCCACAGCTTAGAAGAATCCTCAGGAAGAGTTTTCTCCCTGGTCTGCTGTGCAATGCAAGGGGACCCCGGTTGGTACAACCTGAGCTGCACCGGAACAAACACCGCCACGGCAAGGGTGCTCAGAATTCATAGCTGACGTCTTCCCCTCGCAAGCAGCACGTCGACTTCAGATCCAGCTGGAGACTTGTGCTCTCAGCCTTTGAAGACTGTTAGGCCTTTGCAAGATCCACGGTGAGGTAGGCGACACTAAGGCGTTCACTGGCTCACGCCATTCACCTCAGGAGGACTCCTGCTTGCCAAAGTGTTGTCATGGAAGGGCCCTTGTGTGTGGCATGTGTCTATGTGGCCTGCCTGTGAACTTCAGGTACATGAGCTAGGTGTCAACCGTGAAAGTGGAGGGGGACGGGAATGGCACAATTTACCCCAGTGACAAACCGGAGAGCTGCGTCCTCAGAGCTGCCTGAGAAACAGTTCTGTTGCCCGTCTTCTATTCACCCCTGGATTACCCTGAGAGGCAACCTGAGGCAGAGTGAATTTTCTTCAACGAACCGGAGTGCGTGCAGTTCCTTGCTAGGTTCTCATCCCAAAGCCTTCTTGGCCAGTGGGAAGGAAACCTGCCCGCGTGGTGCAAGGAACGTCCGTGTTTTCGATGATGAGTGCTTAATGAAAAGCCCGGCGGTCGCCAACCTTCCCAACCCTGCGGGAATACCCGGGGAGGAACGGAGACTTTGCCCCAGGAAACAGCATGCTGGCAATTGCTTGCAAGGTGTACATCCAGCAGAGGAGGTTATCTAGGGCGTAAGTCAGCCGAGCGCCAGACTCAAGGTAAGGGGCAGTGTTTCTCTCCACCGGCACAGTCGCAGTCAGCAGTTTCAAAGAGGCCTTCCCGACTGAACTGCTGTAAATGCTGGTGTGCCTTTCAAGACTCTGAAAGGATGAGGATGCGAGCGTCTGCACCGTATGCCAAGGAAGGTCACTGTGGAGCAGAAGTGGCATCTGTGCCTGCTGAGCAACACCCAGCCACAAGGGTGTTTGGACTCTACTGTTTTGTATGCAGGAGGCTGGGCAACAACGTGTTTGCTCCATTGGAGAGCTCGATTTGGAGAGCTTAGAGGATGCCTGAAGAACACGTTTATAACGGGGCTTCTGGCCAATGCAAGGGGGCCTACTTTTGTAACCCTGAGCTGCTTTTGGAAAAACACCGGGCTTACACGAGTTCTCGGAATTCATACTAGACCTCTTGCTCCCTGAAGCAGCACCTGGACTTCACCTCTCGAGGGAGAAATAGGCAGTCGTCCTCCGGAGACTGCTACTCCTTTGCAAAATGTACCATGACCTAGGCGAAACGAAGGCATTCACTGGCTCGCGCAATTCACTTCAGGAGGAACACTGCCTTTCCAAAGTGCTTTCAGCGAAGGGGTACAGTATGTGACATGGGTCTCCTTCGGCTGCCCGGGAACGTCAGCTACATGAGCTGTGTGGCAACTGTGAAAAGGGGGCTGGACGAGCAAAGCGAAATCTGTCCTGTTGGCAAGCCGGAGAGCTGCGTGCTCAGAGCTGCCTGAAAAGAAGTCCCTCTGCCCGTCTTGTACTCACCGTAGGAGTTCCCTGGGAGGCAAAGTGAGGAAGAGTGAGTTTTCTCGAAAGAACAAGGGGGTGTGTGCAGTTCCTCACTAGGAGCTCATCCCAAAGCCTTCTTGGCTAGTGGTTAGGAACCCTGCCACCATGCGGCCAAAGGAAGGACCGCGTGTGCCATGAAAAGTGTGGCAGTGCAGCTCCTTCTGAGAAGCCTCAGTGAAGGTACTGCTTTAACACTGGTAGGCCTCTCAGGACTGCAGGCTCTCACGCCTGGACCCAGGTCAAGGAAGCACACGTTGTAGCCAAAGTGTCAACTGCGGCTTCCGAGTAACCTGCAGCCACATGGGTGGTTGGCCTCCACTCTGTGCATGCAGAGGCCTGGGCCACACACGGCTTGCTCCGGCGGAGAGCCAGACCTCCAACTCTGGAAAGCAGTCTTGGTAACAGAGTGGGGGACGGTGTCACGTGCAATGCCTGTCAGACTCCCGGCTTGGCTCTTAGCTGCACCGAATCATATCCGGCGAGTAACATGGATTCTACGAACTCAAAGCTGACGACCCTTCACCTCCAGTAGAAATGTGATTTTACAACCAGCCTGCAATGATGGACACCTTTCCCGAAGCACTGCTGGGAGATGGAAAGTTCCGTAGCGACAACGCCTGACTGAAGCGCTGTCGTGGCTAGCCACGTCACCTTGCGCAGAACCTCTGCTTACAAAGACTCCTCACAGGAGCGCCTGCTGTGTCACATGGCTCTCTTGTAGCTGAGCAGAAGGTGCTTCTCCACAGGCTGGGTTTGCACGTAGAAACTGGATCCTGAGGGCTCAAGCATTATTGGCTCCTCTGGAACAGGAGGCTTGGGGCCAGAAAACTGAAGGCAAAGCACGGGGGCGGGTGTGGGCGGCCGCCCATCTTGGGCGCCCTGCAGGAATCCCTCAGGAGGAAGAGTGAGTTTTCTCGAAAGAAACAGTGTGCCTGCCACTCCTTGCCAGGAGGTCATGCAGCAGACTACTTCAGCTAAGGCGAATGTCGGCTGAGCGGCCTACTCAACGTAAGGGGCAATGTTTCCATCAGCAAACTTGGCGGTCACAAGTAGACCCGAGGCTTTCACCACTGAAGTGCTGTAATGCTGGTGTGCCTTTTACATAGCTGAGGACGCTCGCGACTGCACCATTTTCCGAGGAAAATCACTGTGTACCGAAAGTGTCATCTGTGCCTTCTGAGCAACCTCATGCCTCATGATGGTCTTTGGGCTCTACTGTTGGTATGCCGAAGGCCAGGCAGCAATGTGTTTCCTCCGTCGGAGAGCCAGATATCCACAGCTTAGAAGAATCCTCAGGAAGAGTTTTCTCCCTGGTCTGCTGTGCAATGCAAGGGGACCCCGGTTGGTACAACCTGAGCTGCACCGGAACAAACACCGCCACGGCAAGGGTGCTCAGAATTCATAGCTGACGTCTTCCCCTCGCAAGCAGCACGTCGACTTCAGATCCAGCTGGAGACTTGTGCTCTCAGCCTTTGAAGACTGTTAGGCCTTTGCAAGATCCACGGTGAGGTAGGCGACACTAAGGCGTTCACTGGCTCACGCCATTCACCTCAGGAGGACTCCTGCTTGCCAAAGTGTTGTCATGGAAGGGCCCTTGTGTGTGGCATGTGTCTATGTGGCCTGCCTGTGAACTTCAGGTACATGAGCTAGGTGTCAACCGTGAAAGTGGAGGGGGACGGGAATGGCACAATTTACCCCAGTGACAAACCGGAGAGCTGCGTCCTCAGAGCTGCCTGAGAAACAGTTCTGTTGCCCGTCTTCTATTCACCCCTGGATTACCCTGAGAGGCAACCTGAGGCAGAGTGAATTTTCTTCAACGAACCGGAGTGCGTGCAGTTCCTTGCTAGGTTCTCATCCCAAAGCCTTCTTGGCCAGTGGGAAGGAAACCTGCCCGCGTGGTGCAAGGAACGTCCGTGTTTTCGATGATGAGTGCTTAATGAAAAGCCCGGCGGTCGCCAACCTTCCCAACCCTGCGGGAATACCCGGGGAGGAACGGAGACTTTGCCCCAGGAAACAGCATGCTGGCAATTGCTTGCAAGGTGTACATCCAGCAGAGGAGGTTATCTAGGGCGTAAGTCAGCCGAGCGCCAGACTCAAGGTAAGGGGCAGTGTTTCTCTCCACCGGCACAGTCGCAGTCAGCAGTTTCAAAGAGGCCTTCCCGACTGAACTGCTGTAAATGCTGGTGTGCCTTTCAAGACTCTGAAAGGATGAGGATGCGAGCGTCTGCACCGTATGCCAAGGAAGGTCACTGTGGAGCAGAAGTGGCATCTGTGCCTGCTGAGCAACACCCAGCCACAAGGGTGTTTGGACTCTACTGTTTTGTATGCAGGAGGCTGGGCAACAACGTGTTTGCTCCATTGGAGAGCTCGATTTGGAGAGCTTAGAGGATGCCTGAAGAACACGTTTATAACGGGGCTTCTGGCCAATGCAAGGGGGCCTACTTTTGTAACCCTGAGCTGCTTTTGGAAAAACACCGGGCTTACACGAGTTCTCGGAATTCATACTAGACCTCTTGCTCCCTGAAGCAGCACCTGGACTTCACCTCTCGAGGGAGAAATAGGCAGTCGTCCTCCGGAGACTGCTACTCCTTTGCAAAATGTACCATGACCTAGGCGAAACGAAGGCATTCACTGGCTCGCGCAATTCACTTCAGGAGGAACACTGCCTTTCCAAAGTGCTTTCAGCGAAGGGGTACAGTATGTGACATGGGTCTCCTTCGGCTGCCCGGGAACGTCAGCTACATGAGCTGTGTGGCAACTGTGAAAAGGGGGCTGGACGAGCAAAGCGAAATCTGTCCTGTTGGCAAGCCGGAGAGCTGCGTGCTCAGAGCTGCCTGAAAAGAAGTCCCTCTGCCCGTCTTGTACTCACCGTAGGAGTTCCCTGGGAGGCAAAGTGAGGAAGAGTGAGTTTTCTCGAAAGAACAAGGGGGTGTGTGCAGTTCCTCACTAGGAGCTCATCCCAAAGCCTTCTTGGCTAGTGGTTAGGAACCCTGCCACCATGCGGCCAAAGGAAGGACCGCGTGTGCCATGAAAAGTGTGGCAGTGCAGCTCCTTCTGAGAAGCCTCAGTGAAGGTACTGCTTTAACACTGGTAGGCCTCTCAGGACTGCAGGCTCTCACGCCTGGACCCAGGTCAAGGAAGCACACGTTGTAGCCAAAGTGTCAACTGCGGCTTCCGAGTAACCTGCAGCCACATGGGTGGTTGGCCTCCACTCTGTGCATGCAGAGGCCTGGGCCACACACGGCTTGCTCCGGCGGAGAGCCAGACCTCCAACTCTGGAAAGCAGTCTTGGTAACAGAGTGGGGGACGGTGTCACGTGCAATGCCTGTCAGACTCCCGGCTTGGCTCTTAGCTGCACCGAATCATATCCGGCGAGTAACATGGATTCTACGAACTCAAAGCTGACGACCCTTCACCTCCAGTAGAAATGTGATTTTACAACCAGCCTGCAATGATGGACACCTTTCCCGAAGCACTGCTGGGAGATGGAAAGTTCCGTAGCGACAACGCCTGACTGAAGCGCTGTCGTGGCTAGCCACGTCACCTTGCGCAGAACCTCTGCTTACAAAGACTCCTCACAGGAGCGCCTGCTGTGTCACATGGCTCTCTTGTAGCTGAGCAGAAGGTGCTTCTCCACAGGCTGGGTTTGCACGTAGAAACTGGATCCTGAGGGCTCAAGCATTATTGGCTCCTCTGGAACAGGAGGCTTGGGGCCAGAAAACTGAAGGCAAAGCACGGGGGCGGGTGTGGGCGGCCGCCCATCTTGGGCGCCCTGCAGGAATCCCTCAGGAGGAAGAGTGAGTTTTCTCGAAAGAAACAGTGTGCCTGCCACTCCTTGCCAGGAGGTCATGCAGCAGACTACTTCAGCTAAGGCGAATGTCGGCTGAGCGGCCTACTCAACGTAAGGGGCAATGTTTCCATCAGCAAACTTGGCGGTCACAAGTAGACCCGAGGCTTTCACCACTGAAGTGCTGTAATGCTGGTGTGCCTTTTACATAGCTGAGGACGCTCGCGACTGCACCATTTTCCGAGGAAAATCACTGTGTACCGAAAGTGTCATCTGTGCCTTCTGAGCAACCTCATGCCTCATGATGGTCTTTGGGCTCTACTGTTGGTATGCCGAAGGCCAGGCAGCAATGTGTTTCCTCCGTCGGAGAGCCAGATATCCACAGCTTAGAAGAATCCTCAGGAAGAGTTTTCTCCCTGGTCTGCTGTGCAATGCAAGGGGACCCCGGTTGGTACAACCTGAGCTGCACCGGAACAAACACCGCCACGGCAAGGGTGCTCAGAATTCATAGCTGACGTCTTCCCCTCGCAAGCAGCACGTCGACTTCAGATCCAGCTGGAGACTTGTGCTCTCAGCCTTTGAAGACTGTTAGGCCTTTGCAAGATCCACGGTGAGGTAGGCGACACTAAGGCGTTCACTGGCTCACGCCATTCACCTCAGGAGGACTCCTGCTTGCCAAAGTGTTGTCATGGAAGGGCCCTTGTGTGTGGCATGTGTCTATGTGGCCTGCCAGTGAACTTCAGGTACATGAGCTAGGTGTCAACCGTGAAAGTGGAGGGGGACGGGAATGGCACAATTTACCCCAGTGACAAACCGGAGAGCTGCGTCCTCAGAGCTGCCTGAGAAACAGTTCTGTTGCCCGTCTTCTATTCACCCCTGGATTACCCTGAGAGGCAACCTGAGGCAGAGTGAATTTTCTTCAACGAACCGGAGTGCGTGCAGTTCCTTGCTAGGTTCTCATCCCAAAGCCTTCTTGGCCAGTGGGAAGGAAACCTGCCCGCGTGGTGCAAGGAACGTCCGTGTTTTCGATGATGAGTGCTTAATGAAAAGCCCGGCGGTCGCCAACCTTCCCAACCCTGCGGGAATACCCGGGGAGGAACGGAGACTTTGCCCCAGGAAACAGCATGCTGGCAATTGCTTGCAAGGTGTACATCCAGCAGAGGAGGTTATCTAGGGCGTAAGTCAGCCGAGCGCCAGACTCAAGGTAAGGGGCAGTGTTTCTCTCCACCGGCACAGTCGCAGTCAGCAGTTTCAAAGAGGCCTTCCCGACTGAACTGCTGTAAATGCTGGTGTGCCTTTCAAGACTCTGAAAGGATGAGGATGCGAGCGTCTGCACCGTATGCCAAGGAAGGTCACTGTGGAGCAGAAGTGGCATCTGTGCCTGCTGAGCAACACCCAGCCACAAGGGTGTTTGGACTCTACTGTTTTGTATGCAGGAGGCTGGGCAACAACGTGTTTGCTCCATTGGAGAGCTCGATTTGGAGAGCTTAGAGGATGCCTGAAGAACACGTTTATAACGGGGCTTCTGGCCAATGCAAGGGGGCCTACTTTTGTAACCCTGAGCTGCTTTTGGAAAAACACCGGGCTTACACGAGTTCTCGGAATTCATACTAGACCTCTTGCTCCCTGAAGCAGCACCTGGACTTCACCTCTCGAGGGAGAAATAGGCAGTCGTCCTCCGGAGACTGCTACTCCTTTGCAAAATGTACCATGACCTAGGCGAAACGAAGGCATTCACTGGCTCGCGCAATTCACTTCAGGAGGAACACTGCCTTTCCAAAGTGCTTTCAGCGAAGGGGTACAGTATGTGACATGGGTCTCCTTCGGCTGCCCGGGAACGTCAGCTACATGAGCTGTGTGGCAACTGTGAAAAGGGGGCTGGACGAGCAAAGCGAAATCTGTCCTGTTGGCAAGCCGGAGAGCTGCGTGCTCAGAGCTGCCTGAAAAGAAGTCCCTCTGCCCGTCTTGTACTCACCGTAGGAGTTCCCTGGGAGGCAAAGTGAGGAAGAGTGAGTTTTCTCGAAAGAACAAGGGGGTGTGTGCAGTTCCTCACTAGGAGCTCATCCCAAAGCCTTCTTGGCTAGTGGTTAGGAACCCTGCCACCATGCGGCCAAAGGAAGGACCGCGTGTGCCATGAAAAGTGTGGCAGTGCAGCTCCTTCTGAGAAGCCTCAGTGAAGGTACTGCTTTAACACTGGTAGGCCTCTCAGGACTGCAGGCTCTCACGCCTGGACCCAGGTCAAGGAAGCACACGTTGTAGCCAAAGTGTCAACTGCGGCTTCCGAGTAACCTGCAGCCACATGGGTGGTTGGCCTCCACTCTGTGCATGCAGAGGCCTGGGCCACACACGGCTTGCTCCGGCGGAGAGCCAGACCTCCAACTCTGGAAAGCAGTCTTGGTAACAGAGTGGGGGACGGTGTCACGTGCAATGCCTGTCAGACTCCCGGCTTGGCTCTTAGCTGCACCGAATCATATCCGGCGAGTAACATGGATTCTACGAACTCAAAGCTGACGACCCTTCACCTCCAGTAGAAATGTGATTTTACAACCAGCCTGCAATGATGGACACCTTTCCCGAAGCACTGCTGGGAGATGGAAAGTTCCGTAGCGACAACGCCTGACTGAAGCGCTGTCGTGGCTAGCCACGTCACCTTGCGCAGAACCTCTGCTTACAAAGACTCCTCACAGGAGCGCCTGCTGTGTCACATGGCTCTCTTGTAGCTGAGCAGAAGGTGCTTCTCCACAGGCTGGGTTTGCACGTAGAAACTGGATCCTGAGGGCTCAAGCATTATTGGCTCCTCTGGAACAGGAGGCTTGGGGCCAGAAAACTGAAGGCAAAGCACGGGGGCGGGTGTGGGCGGCCGCCCATCTTGGGCGCCCTGCAGGAATCCCTCAGGAGGAAGAGTGAGTTTTCTCGAAAGAAACAGTGTGCCTGCCACTCCTTGCCAGGAGGTCATGCAGCAGACTACTTCAGCTAAGGCGAATGTCGGCTGAGCGGCCTACTCAACGTAAGGGGCAATGTTTCCATCAGCAAACTTGGCGGTCACAAGTAGACCCGAGGCTTTCACCACTGAAGTGCTGTAATGCTGGTGTGCCTTTTACATAGCTGAGGACGCTCGCGACTGCACCATTTTCCGAGGAAAATCACTGTGTACCGAAAGTGTCATCTGTGCCTTCTGAGCAACCTCATGCCTCATGATGGTCTTTGGGCTCTACTGTTGGTATGCCGAAGGCCAGGCAGCAATGTGTTTCCTCCGTCGGAGAGCCAGATATCCACAGCTTAGAAGAATCCTCAGGAAGAGTTTTCTCCCTGGTCTGCTGTGCAATGCAAGGGGACCCCGGTTGGTACAACCTGAGCTGCACCGGAACAAACACCGCCACGGCAAGGGTGCTCAGAATTCATAGCTGACGTCTTCCCCTCGCAAGCAGCACGTCGACTTCAGATCCAGCTGGAGACTTGTGCTCTCAGCCTTTGAAGACTGTTAGGCCTTTGCAAGATCCACGGTGAGGTAGGCGACACTAAGGCGTTCACTGGCTCACGCCATTCACCTCAGGAGGACTCCTGCTTGCCAAAGTGTTGTCATGGAAGGGCCCTTGTGTGTGGCATGTGTCTATGTGGCCTGCCAGTGAACTTCAGGTACATGAGCTAGGTGTCAACCGTGAAAGTGGAGGGGGACGGGAATGGCACAATTTACCCCAGTGACAAACCGGAGAGCTGCGTCCTCAGAGCTGCCTGAGAAACAGTTCTGTTGCCCGTCTTCTATTCACCCCTGGATTACCCTGAGAGGCAACCTGAGGCAGAGTGAATTTTCTTCAACGAACCGGAGTGCGTGCAGTTCCTTGCTAGGTTCTCATCCCAAAGCCTTCTTGGCCAGTGGGAAGGAAACCTGCCCGCGTGGTGCAAGGAACGTCCGTGTTTTCGATGATGAGTGCTTAATGAAAAGCCCGGCGGTCGCCAACCTTCCCAACCCTGCGGGAATACCCGGGGAGGAACGGAGACTTTGCCCCAGGAAACAGCATGCTGGCAATTGCTTGCAAGGTGTACATCCAGCAGAGGAGGTTATCTAGGGCGTAAGTCAGCCGAGCGCCAGACTCAAGGTAAGGGGCAGTGTTTCTCTCCACCGGCACAGTCGCAGTCAGCAGTTTCAAAGAGGCCTTCCCGACTGAACTGCTGTAAATGCTGGTGTGCCTTTCAAGACTCTGAAAGGATGAGGATGCGAGCGTCTGCACCGTATGCCAAGGAAGGTCACTGTGGAGCAGAAGTGGCATCTGTGCCTGCTGAGCAACACCCAGCCACAAGGGTGTTTGGACTCTACTGTTTTGTATGCAGGAGGCTGGGCAACAACGTGTTTGCTCCATTGGAGAGCTCGATTTGGAGAGCTTAGAGGATGCCTGAAGAACACGTTTATAACGGGGCTTCTGGCCAATGCAAGGGGGCCTACTTTTGTAACCCTGAGCTGCTTTTGGAAAAACACCGGGCTTACACGAGTTCTCGGAATTCATACTAGACCTCTTGCTCCCTGAAGCAGCACCTGGACTTCACCTCTCGAGGGAGAAATAGGCAGTCGTCCTCCGGAGACTGCTACTCCTTTGCAAAATGTACCATGACCTAGGCGAAACGAAGGCATTCACTGGCTCGCGCAATTCACTTCAGGAGGAACACTGCCTTTCCAAAGTGCTTTCAGCGAAGGGGTACAGTATGTGACATGGGTCTCCTTCGGCTGCCCGGGAACGTCAGCTACATGAGCTGTGTGGCAACTGTGAAAAGGGGGCTGGACGAGCAAAGCGAAATCTGTCCTGTTGGCAAGCCGGAGAGCTGCGTGCTCAGAGCTGCCTGAAAAGAAGTCCCTCTGCCCGTCTTGTACTCACCGTAGGAGTTCCCTGGGAGGCAAAGTGAGGAAGAGTGAGTTTTCTCGAAAGAACAAGGGGGTGTGTGCAGTTCCTCACTAGGAGCTCATCCCAAAGCCTTCTTGGCTAGTGGTTAGGAACCCTGCCACCATGCGGCCAAAGGAAGGACCGCGTGTGCCATGAAAAGTGTGGCAGTGCAGCTCCTTCTGAGAAGCCTCAGTGAAGGTACTGCTTTAACACTGGTAGGCCTCTCAGGACTGCAGGCTCTCACGCCTGGACCCAGGTCAAGGAAGCACACGTTGTAGCCAAAGTGTCAACTGCGGCTTCCGAGTAACCTGCAGCCACATGGGTGGTTGGCCTCCACTCTGTGCATGCAGAGGCCTGGGCCACACACGGCTTGCTCCGGCGGAGAGCCAGACCTCCAACTCTGGAAAGCAGTCTTGGTAACAGAGTGGGGGACGGTGTCACGTGCAATGCCTGTCAGACTCCCGGCTTGGCTCTTAGCTGCACCGAATCATATCCGGCGAGTAACATGGATTCTACGAACTCAAAGCTGACGACCCTTCACCTCCAGTAGAAATGTGATTTTACAACCAGCCTGCAATGATGGACACCTTTCCCGAAGCACTGCTGGGAGATGGAAAGTTCCGTAGCGACAACGCCTGACTGAAGCGCTGTCGTGGCTAGCCACGTCACCTTGCGCAGAACCTCTGCTTACAAAGACTCCTCACAGGAGCGCCTGCTGTGTCACATGGCTCTCTTGTAGCTGAGCAGAAGGTGCTTCTCCACAGGCTGGGTTTGCACGTAGAAACTGGATCCTGAGGGCTCAAGCATTATTGGCTCCTCTGGAACAGGAGGCTTGGGGCCAGAAAACTGAAGGCAAAGCACGGGGGCGGGTGTGGGCGGCCGCCCATCTTGGGCGCCCTGCAGGAATCCCTCAGGAGGAAGAGTGAGTTTTCTCGAAAGAAACAGTGTGCCTGCCACTCCTTGCCAGGAGGTCATGCAGCAGACTACTTCAGCTAAGGCGAATGTCGGCTGAGCGGCCTACTCAACGTAAGGGGCAATGTTTCCATCAGCAAACTTGGCGGTCACAAGTAGACCCGAGGCTTTCACCACTGAAGTGCTGTAATGCTGGTGTGCCTTTTACATAGCTGAGGACGCTCGCGACTGCACCATTTTCCGAGGAAAATCACTGTGTACCGAAAGTGTCATCTGTGCCTTCTGAGCAACCTCATGCCTCATGATGGTCTTTGGGCTCTACTGTTGGTATGCCGAAGGCCAGGCAGCAATGTGTTTCCTCCGTCGGAGAGCCAGATATCCACAGCTTAGAAGAATCCTCAGGAAGAGTTTTCTCCCTGGTCTGCTGTGCAATGCAAGGGGACCCCGGTTGGTACAACCTGAGCTGCACCGGAACAAACACCGCCACGGCAAGGGTGCTCAGAATTCATAGCTGACGTCTTCCCCTCGCAAGCAGCACGTCGACTTCAGATCCAGCTGGAGACTTGTGCTCTCAGCCTTTGAAGACTGTTAGGCCTTTGCAAGATCCACGGTGAGGTAGGCGACACTAAGGCGTTCACTGGCTCACGCCATTCACCTCAGGAGGACTCCTGCTTGCCAAAGTGTTGTCATGGAAGGGCCCTTGTGTGTGGCATGTGTCTATGTGGCCTGCCAGTGAACTTCAGGTACATGAGCTAGGTGTCAACCGTGAAAGTGGAGGGGGACGGGAATGGCACAATTTACCCCAGTGACAAACCGGAGAGCTGCGTCCTCAGAGCTGCCTGAGAAACAGTTCTGTTGCCCGTCTTCTATTCACCCCTGGATTACCCTGAGAGGCAACCTGAGGCAGAGTGAATTTTCTTCAACGAACCGGAGTGCGTGCAGTTCCTTGCTAGGTTCTCATCCCAAAGCCTTCTTGGCCAGTGGGAAGGAAACCTGCCCGCGTGGTGCAAGGAACGTCCGTGTTTTCGATGATGAGTGCTTAATGAAAAGCCCGGCGGTCGCCAACCTTCCCAACCCTGCGGGAATACCCGGGGAGGAACGGAGACTTTGCCCCAGGAAACAGCATGCTGGCAATTGCTTGCAAGGTGTACATCCAGCAGAGGAGGTTATCTAGGGCGTAAGTCAGCCGAGCGCCAGACTCAAGGTAAGGGGCAGTGTTTCTCTCCACCGGCACAGTCGCAGTCAGCAGTTTCAAAGAGGCCTTCCCGACTGAACTGCTGTAAATGCTGGTGTGCCTTTCAAGACTCTGAAAGGATGAGGATGCGAGCGTCTGCACCGTATGCCAAGGAAGGTCACTGTGGAGCAGAAGTGGCATCTGTGCCTGCTGAGCAACACCCAGCCACAAGGGTGTTTGGACTCTACTGTTTTGTATGCAGGAGGCTGGGCAACAACGTGTTTGCTCCATTGGAGAGCTCGATTTGGAGAGCTTAGAGGATGCCTGAAGAACACGTTTATAACGGGGCTTCTGGCCAATGCAAGGGGGCCTACTTTTGTAACCCTGAGCTGCTTTTGGAAAAACACCGGGCTTACACGAGTTCTCGGAATTCATACTAGACCTCTTGCTCCCTGAAGCAGCACCTGGACTTCACCTCTCGAGGGAGAAATAGGCAGTCGTCCTCCGGAGACTGCTACTCCTTTGCAAAATGTACCATGACCTAGGCGAAACGAAGGCATTCACTGGCTCGCGCAATTCACTTCAGGAGGAACACTGCCTTTCCAAAGTGCTTTCAGCGAAGGGGTACAGTATGTGACATGGGTCTCCTTCGGCTGCCCGGGAACGTCAGCTACATGAGCTGTGTGGCAACTGTGAAAAGGGGGCTGGACGAGCAAAGCGAAATCTGTCCTGTTGGCAAGCCGGAGAGCTGCGTGCTCAGAGCTGCCTGAAAAGAAGTCCCTCTGCCCGTCTTGTACTCACCGTAGGAGTTCCCTGGGAGGCAAAGTGAGGAAGAGTGAGTTTTCTCGAAAGAACAAGGGGGTGTGTGCAGTTCCTCACTAGGAGCTCATCCCAAAGCCTTCTTGGCTAGTGGTTAGGAACCCTGCCACCATGCGGCCAAAGGAAGGACCGCGTGTGCCATGAAAAGTGTGGCAGTGCAGCTCCTTCTGAGAAGCCTCAGTGAAGGTACTGCTTTAACACTGGTAGGCCTCTCAGGACTGCAGGCTCTCACGCCTGGACCCAGGTCAAGGAAGCACACGTTGTAGCCAAAGTGTCAACTGCGGCTTCCGAGTAACCTGCAGCCACATGGGTGGTTGGCCTCCACTCTGTGCATGCAGAGGCCTGGGCCACACACGGCTTGCTCCGGCGGAGAGCCAGACCTCCAACTCTGGAAAGCAGTCTTGGTAACAGAGTGGGGGACGGTGTCACGTGCAATGCCTGTCAGACTCCCGGCTTGGCTCTTAGCTGCACCGAATCATATCCGGCGAGTAACATGGATTCTACGAACTCAAAGCTGACGACCCTTCACCTCCAGTAGAAATGTGATTTTACAACCAGCCTGCAATGATGGACACCTTTCCCGAAGCACTGCTGGGAGATGGAAAGTTCCGTAGCGACAACGCCTGACTGAAGCGCTGTCGTGGCTAGCCACGTCACCTTGCGCAGAACCTCTGCTTACAAAGACTCCTCACAGGAGCGCCTGCTGTGTCACATGGCTCTCTTGTAGCTGAGCAGAAGGTGCTTCTCCACAGGCTGGGTTTGCACGTAGAAACTGGATCCTGAGGGCTCAAGCATTATTGGCTCCTCTGGAACAGGAGGCTTGGGGCCAGAAAACTGAAGGCAAAGCACGGGGGCGGGTGTGGGCGGCCGCCCATCTTGGGCGCCCTGCAGGAATCCCTCAGGAGGAAGAGTGAGTTTTCTCGAAAGAAACAGTGTGCCTGCCACTCCTTGCCAGGAGGTCATGCAGCAGACTACTTCAGCTAAGGCGAATGTCGGCTGAGCGGCCTACTCAACGTAAGGGGCAATGTTTCCATCAGCAAACTTGGCGGTCACAAGTAGACCCGAGGCTTTCACCACTGAAGTGCTGTAATGCTGGTGTGCCTTTTACATAGCTGAGGACGCTCGCGACTGCACCATTTTCCGAGGAAAATCACTGTGTACCGAAAGTGTCATCTGTGCCTTCTGAGCAACCTCATGCCTCATGATGGTCTTTGGGCTCTACTGTTGGTATGCCGAAGGCCAGGCAGCAATGTGTTTCCTCCGTCGGAGAGCCAGATATCCACAGCTTAGAAGAATCCTCAGGAAGAGTTTTCTCCCTGGTCTGCTGTGCAATGCAAGGGGACCCCGGTTGGTACAACCTGAGCTGCACCGGAACAAACACCGCCACGGCAAGGGTGCTCAGAATTCATAGCTGACGTCTTCCCCTCGCAAGCAGCACGTCGACTTCAGATCCAGCTGGAGACTTGTGCTCTCAGCCTTTGAAGACTGTTAGGCCTTTGCAAGATCCACGGTGAGGTAGGCGACACTAAGGCGTTCACTGGCTCACGCCATTCACCTCAGGAGGACTCCTGCTTGCCAAAGTGTTGTCATGGAAGGGCCCTTGTGTGTGGCATGTGTCTATGTGGCCTGCCAGTGAACTTCAGGTACATGAGCTAGGTGTCAACCGTGAAAGTGGAGGGGGACGGGAATGGCACAATTTACCCCAGTGACAAACCGGAGAGCTGCGTCCTCAGAGCTGCCTGAGAAACAGTTCTGTTGCCCGTCTTCTATTCACCCCTGGATTACCCTGAGAGGCAACCTGAGGCAGAGTGAATTTTCTTCAACGAACCGGAGTGCGTGCAGTTCCTTGCTAGGTTCTCATCCCAAAGCCTTCTTGGCCAGTGGGAAGGAAACCTGCCCGCGTGGTGCAAGGAACGTCCGTGTTTTCGATGATGAGTGCTTAATGAAAAGCCCGGCGGTCGCCAACCTTCCCAACCCTGCGGGAATACCCGGGGAGGAACGGAGACTTTGCCCCAGGAAACAGCATGCTGGCAATTGCTTGCAAGGTGTACATCCAGCAGAGGAGGTTATCTAGGGCGTAAGTCAGCCGAGCGCCAGACTCAAGGTAAGGGGCAGTGTTTCTCTCCACCGGCACAGTCGCAGTCAGCAGTTTCAAAGAGGCCTTCCCGACTGAACTGCTGTAAATGCTGGTGTGCCTTTCAAGACTCTGAAAGGATGAGGATGCGAGCGTCTGCACCGTATGCCAAGGAAGGTCACTGTGGAGCAGAAGTGGCATCTGTGCCTGCTGAGCAACACCCAGCCACAAGGGTGTTTGGACTCTACTGTTTTGTATGCAGGAGGCTGGGCAACAACGTGTTTGCTCCATTGGAGAGCTCGATTTGGAGAGCTTAGAGGATGCCTGAAGAACACGTTTATAACGGGGCTTCTGGCCAATGCAAGGGGGCCTACTTTTGTAACCCTGAGCTGCTTTTGGAAAAACACCGGGCTTACACGAGTTCTCGGAATTCATACTAGACCTCTTGCTCCCTGAAGCAGCACCTGGACTTCACCTCTCGAGGGAGAAATAGGCAGTCGTCCTCCGGAGACTGCTACTCCTTTGCAAAATGTACCATGACCTAGGCGAAACGAAGGCATTCACTGGCTCGCGCAATTCACTTCAGGAGGAACACTGCCTTTCCAAAGTGCTTTCAGCGAAGGGGTACAGTATGTGACATGGGTCTCCTTCGGCTGCCCGGGAACGTCAGCTACATGAGCTGTGTGGCAACTGTGAAAAGGGGGCTGGACGAGCAAAGCGAAATCTGTCCTGTTGGCAAGCCGGAGAGCTGCGTGCTCAGAGCTGCCTGAAAAGAAGTCCCTCTGCCCGTCTTGTACTCACCGTAGGAGTTCCCTGGGAGGCAAAGTGAGGAAGAGTGAGTTTTCTCGAAAGAACAAGGGGGTGTGTGCAGTTCCTCACTAGGAGCTCATCCCAAAGCCTTCTTGGCTAGTGGTTAGGAACCCTGCCACCATGCGGCCAAAGGAAGGACCGCGTGTGCCATGAAAAGTGTGGCAGTGCAGCTCCTTCTGAGAAGCCTCAGTGAAGGTACTGCTTTAACACTGGTAGGCCTCTCAGGACTGCAGGCTCTCACGCCTGGACCCAGGTCAAGGAAGCACACGTTGTAGCCAAAGTGTCAACTGCGGCTTCCGAGTAACCTGCAGCCACATGGGTGGTTGGCCTCCACTCTGTGCATGCAGAGGCCTGGGCCACACACGGCTTGCTCCGGCGGAGAGCCAGACCTCCAACTCTGGAAAGCAGTCTTGGTAACAGAGTGGGGGACGGTGTCACGTGCAATGCCTGTCAGACTCCCGGCTTGGCTCTTAGCTGCACCGAATCATATCCGGCGAGTAACATGGATTCTACGAACTCAAAGCTGACGACCCTTCACCTCCAGTAGAAATGTGATTTTACAACCAGCCTGCAATGATGGACACCTTTCCCGAAGCACTGCTGGGAGATGGAAAGTTCCGTAGCGACAACGCCTGACTGAAGCGCTGTCGTGGCTAGCCACGTCACCTTGCGCAGAACCTCTGCTTACAAAGACTCCTCACAGGAGCGCCTGCTGTGTCACATGGCTCTCTTGTAGCTGAGCAGAAGGTGCTTCTCCACAGGCTGGGTTTGCACGTAGAAACTGGATCCTGAGGGCTCAAGCATTATTGGCTCCTCTGGAACAGGAGGCTTGGGGCCAGAAAACTGAAGGCAAAGCACGGGGGCGGGTGTGGGCGGCCGCCCATCTTGGGCGCCCTGCAGGAATCCCTCAGGAGGAAGAGTGAGTTTTCTCGAAAGAAACAGTGTGCCTGCCACTCCTTGCCAGGAGGTCATGCAGCAGACTACTTCAGCTAAGGCGAATGTCGGCTGAGCGGCCTACTCAACGTAAGGGGCAATGTTTCCATCAGCAAACTTGGCGGTCACAAGTAGACCCGAGGCTTTCACCACTGAAGTGCTGTAATGCTGGTGTGCCTTTTACATAGCTGAGGACGCTCGCGACTGCACCATTTTCCGAGGAAAATCACTGTGTACCGAAAGTGTCATCTGTGCCTTCTGAGCAACCTCATGCCTCATGATGGTCTTTGGGCTCTACTGTTGGTATGCCGAAGGCCAGGCAGCAATGTGTTTCCTCCGTCGGAGAGCCAGATATCCACAGCTTAGAAGAATCCTCAGGAAGAGTTTTCTCCCTGGTCTGCTGTGCAATGCAAGGGGACCCCGGTTGGTACAACCTGAGCTGCACCGGAACAAACACCGCCACGGCAAGGGTGCTCAGAATTCATAGCTGACGTCTTCCCCTCGCAAGCAGCACGTCGACTTCAGATCCAGCTGGAGACTTGTGCTCTCAGCCTTTGAAGACTGTTAGGCCTTTGCAAGATCCACGGTGAGGTAGGCGACACTAAGGCGTTCACTGGCTCACGCCATTCACCTCAGGAGGACTCCTGCTTGCCAAAGTGTTGTCATGGAAGGGCCCTTGTGTGTGGCATGTGTCTATGTGGCCTGCCAGTGAACTTCAGGTACATGAGCTAGGTGTCAACCGTGAAAGTGGAGGGGGACGGGAATGGCACAATTTACCCCAGTGACAAACCGGAGAGCTGCGTCCTCAGAGCTGCCTGAGAAACAGTTCTGTTGCCCGTCTTCTATTCACCCCTGGATTACCCTGAGAGGCAACCTGAGGCAGAGTGAATTTTCTTCAACGAACCGGAGTGCGTGCAGTTCCTTGCTAGGTTCTCATCCCAAAGCCTTCTTGGCCAGTGGGAAGGAAACCTGCCCGCGTGGTGCAAGGAACGTCCGTGTTTTCGATGATGAGTGCTTAATGAAAAGCCCGGCGGTCGCCAACCTTCCCAACCCTGCGGGAATACCCGGGGAGGAACGGAGACTTTGCCCCAGGAAACAGCATGCTGGCAATTGCTTGCAAGGTGTACATCCAGCAGAGGAGGTTATCTAGGGCGTAAGTCAGCCGAGCGCCAGACTCAAGGTAAGGGGCAGTGTTTCTCTCCACCGGCACAGTCGCAGTCAGCAGTTTCAAAGAGGCCTTCCCGACTGAACTGCTGTAAATGCTGGTGTGCCTTTCAAGACTCTGAAAGGATGAGGATGCGAGCGTCTGCACCGTATGCCAAGGAAGGTCACTGTGGAGCAGAAGTGGCATCTGTGCCTGCTGAGCAACACCCAGCCACAAGGGTGTTTGGACTCTACTGTTTTGTATGCAGGAGGCTGGGCAACAACGTGTTTGCTCCATTGGAGAGCTCGATTTGGAGAGCTTAGAGGATGCCTGAAGAACACGTTTATAACGGGGCTTCTGGCCAATGCAAGGGGGCCTACTTTTGTAACCCTGAGCTGCTTTTGGAAAAACACCGGGCTTACACGAGTTCTCGGAATTCATACTAGACCTCTTGCTCCCTGAAGCAGCACCTGGACTTCACCTCTCGAGGGAGAAATAGGCAGTCGTCCTCCGGAGACTGCTACTCCTTTGCAAAATGTACCATGACCTAGGCGAAACGAAGGCATTCACTGGCTCGCGCAATTCACTTCAGGAGGAACACTGCCTTTCCAAAGTGCTTTCAGCGAAGGGGTACAGTATGTGACATGGGTCTCCTTCGGCTGCCCGGGAACGTCAGCTACATGAGCTGTGTGGCAACTGTGAAAAGGGGGCTGGACGAGCAAAGCGAAATCTGTCCTGTTGGCAAGCCGGAGAGCTGCGTGCTCAGAGCTGCCTGAAAAGAAGTCCCTCTGCCCGTCTTGTACTCACCGTAGGAGTTCCCTGGGAGGCAAAGTGAGGAAGAGTGAGTTTTCTCGAAAGAACAAGGGGGTGTGTGCAGTTCCTCACTAGGAGCTCATCCCAAAGCCTTCTTGGCTAGTGGTTAGGAACCCTGCCACCATGCGGCCAAAGGAAGGACCGCGTGTGCCATGAAAAGTGTGGCAGTGCAGCTCCTTCTGAGAAGCCTCAGTGAAGGTACTGCTTTAACACTGGTAGGCCTCTCAGGACTGCAGGCTCTCACGCCTGGACCCAGGTCAAGGAAGCACACGTTGTAGCCAAAGTGTCAACTGCGGCTTCCGAGTAACCTGCAGCCACATGGGTGGTTGGCCTCCACTCTGTGCATGCAGAGGCCTGGGCCACACACGGCTTGCTCCGGCGGAGAGCCAGACCTCCAACTCTGGAAAGCAGTCTTGGTAACAGAGTGGGGGACGGTGTCACGTGCAATGCCTGTCAGACTCCCGGCTTGGCTCTTAGCTGCACCGAATCATATCCGGCGAGTAACATGGATTCTACGAACTCAAAGCTGACGACCCTTCACCTCCAGTAGAAATGTGATTTTACAACCAGCCTGCAATGATGGACACCTTTCCCGAAGCACTGCTGGGAGATGGAAAGTTCCGTAGCGACAACGCCTGACTGAAGCGCTGTCGTGGCTAGCCACGTCACCTTGCGCAGAACCTCTGCTTACAAAGACTCCTCACAGGAGCGCCTGCTGTGTCACATGGCTCTCTTGTAGCTGAGCAGAAGGTGCTTCTCCACAGGCTGGGTTTGCACGTAGAAACTGGATCCTGAGGGCTCAAGCATTATTGGCTCCTCTGGAACAGGAGGCTTGGGGCCAGAAAACTGAAGGCAAAGCACGGGGGCGGGTGTGGGCGGCCGCCCATCTTGGGCGCCCTGCAGGAATCCCTCAGGAGGAAGAGTGAGTTTTCTCGAAAGAAACAGTGTGCCTGCCACTCCTTGCCAGGAGGTCATGCAGCAGACTACTTCAGCTAAGGCGAATGTCGGCTGAGCGGCCTACTCAACGTAAGGGGCAATGTTTCCATCAGCAAACTTGGCGGTCACAAGTAGACCCGAGGCTTTCACCACTGAAGTGCTGTAATGCTGGTGTGCCTTTTACATAGCTGAGGACGCTCGCGACTGCACCATTTTCCGAGGAAAATCACTGTGTACCGAAAGTGTCATCTGTGCCTTCTGAGCAACCTCATGCCTCATGATGGTCTTTGGGCTCTACTGTTGGTATGCCGAAGGCCAGGCAGCAATGTGTTTCCTCCGTCGGAGAGCCAGATATCCACAGCTTAGAAGAATCCTCAGGAAGAGTTTTCTCCCTGGTCTGCTGTGCAATGCAAGGGGACCCCGGTTGGTACAACCTGAGCTGCACCGGAACAAACACCGCCACGGCAAGGGTGCTCAGAATTCATAGCTGACGTCTTCCCCTCGCAAGCAGCACGTCGACTTCAGATCCAGCTGGAGACTTGTGCTCTCAGCCTTTGAAGACTGTTAGGCCTTTGCAAGATCCACGGTGAGGTAGGCGACACTAAGGCGTTCACTGGCTCACGCCATTCACCTCAGGAGGACTCCTGCTTGCCAAAGTGTTGTCATGGAAGGGCCCTTGTGTGTGGCATGTGTCTATGTGGCCTGCCAGTGAACTTCAGGTACATGAGCTAGGTGTCAACCGTGAAAGTGGAGGGGGACGGGAATGGCACAATTTACCCCAGTGACAAACCGGAGAGCTGCGTCCTCAGAGCTGCCTGAGAAACAGTTCTGTTGCCCGTCTTCTATTCACCCCTGGATTACCCTGAGAGGCAACCTGAGGCAGAGTGAATTTTCTTCAACGAACCGGAGTGCGTGCAGTTCCTTGCTAGGTTCTCATCCCAAAGCCTTCTTGGCCAGTGGGAAGGAAACCTGCCCGCGTGGTGCAAGGAACGTCCGTGTTTTCGATGATGAGTGCTTAATGAAAAGCCCGGCGGTCGCCAACCTTCCCAACCCTGCGGGAATACCCGGGGAGGAACGGAGACTTTGCCCCAGGAAACAGCATGCTGGCAATTGCTTGCAAGGTGTACATCCAGCAGAGGAGGTTATCTAGGGCGTAAGTCAGCCGAGCGCCAGACTCAAGGTAAGGGGCAGTGTTTCTCTCCACCGGCACAGTCGCAGTCAGCAGTTTCAAAGAGGCCTTCCCGACTGAACTGCTGTAAATGCTGGTGTGCCTTTCAAGACTCTGAAAGGATGAGGATGCGAGCGTCTGCACCGTATGCCAAGGAAGGTCACTGTGGAGCAGAAGTGGCATCTGTGCCTGCTGAGCAACACCCAGCCACAAGGGTGTTTGGACTCTACTGTTTTGTATGCAGGAGGCTGGGCAACAACGTGTTTGCTCCATTGGAGAGCTCGATTTGGAGAGCTTAGAGGATGCCTGAAGAACACGTTTATAACGGGGCTTCTGGCCAATGCAAGGGGGCCTACTTTTGTAACCCTGAGCTGCTTTTGGAAAAACACCGGGCTTACACGAGTTCTCGGAATTCATACTAGACCTCTTGCTCCCTGAAGCAGCACCTGGACTTCACCTCTCGAGGGAGAAATAGGCAGTCGTCCTCCGGAGACTGCTACTCCTTTGCAAAATGTACCATGACCTAGGCGAAACGAAGGCATTCACTGGCTCGCGCAATTCACTTCAGGAGGAACACTGCCTTTCCAAAGTGCTTTCAGCGAAGGGGTACAGTATGTGACATGGGTCTCCTTCGGCTGCCCGGGAACGTCAGCTACATGAGCTGTGTGGCAACTGTGAAAAGGGGGCTGGACGAGCAAAGCGAAATCTGTCCTGTTGGCAAGCCGGAGAGCTGCGTGCTCAGAGCTGCCTGAAAAGAAGTCCCTCTGCCCGTCTTGTACTCACCGTAGGAGTTCCCTGGGAGGCAAAGTGAGGAAGAGTGAGTTTTCTCGAAAGAACAAGGGGGTGTGTGCAGTTCCTCACTAGGAGGTCATCCCAAAGCCTTCTTGGCTAGTGGTTAGGAACCCTGCCACCATGCGGCCAAAGGAAGGACCGCGTGTGCCATGAAAAGTGTGGCAGTGCAGCTCCTTCTGAGAAGCCTCAGTGAAGGTACTGCTTTAACACTGGTAGGCCTCTCAGGACTGCAGGCTCTCACGCCTGGACCCAGGTCAAGGAAGCACACGTTGTAGCCAAAGTGTCAACTGCGGCTTCCGAGTAACCTGCAGCCACATGGGTGGTTGGCCTCCACTCTGTGCATGCAGAGGCCTGGGCCACACACGGCTTGCTCCGGCGGAGAGCCAGACCTCCAACTCTGGAAAGCAGTCTTGGTAACAGAGTGGGGGACGGTGTCACGTGCAATGCCTGTCAGACTCCCGGCTTGGCTCTTAGCTGCACCGAATCATATCCGGCGAGTAACATGGATTCTACGAACTCAAAGCTGACGACCCTTCACCTCCAGTAGAAATGTGATTTTACAACCAGCCTGCAATGATGGACACCTTTCCCGAAGCACTGCTGGGAGATGGAAAGTTCCGTAGCGACAACGCCTGACTGAAGCGCTGTCGTGGCTAGCCACGTCACCTTGCGCAGAACCTCTGCTTACAAAGACTCCTCACAGGAGCGCCTGCTGTGTCACATGGCTCTCTTGTAGCTGAGCAGAAGGTGCTTCTCCACAGGCTGGGTTTGCACGTAGAAACTGGATCCTGAGGGCTCAAGCATTATTGGCTCCTCTGGAACAGGAGGCTTGGGGCCAGAAAACTGAAGGCAAAGCACGGGGGCGGGTGTGGGCGGCCGCCCATCTTGGGCGCCCTGCAGGAATCCCTCAGGAGGAAGAGTGAGTTTTCTCGAAAGAAACAGTGTGCCTGCCACTCCTTGCCAGGAGGTCATGCAGCAGACTACTTCAGCTAAGGCGAATGTCGGCTGAGCGGCCTACTCAACGTAAGGGGCAATGTTTCCATCAGCAAACTTGGCGGTCACAAGTAGACCCGAGGCTTTCACCACTGAAGTGCTGTAATGCTGGTGTGCCTTTTACATAGCTGAGGACGCTCGCGACTGCACCATTTTCCGAGGAAAATCACTGTGTACCGAAAGTGTCATCTGTGCCTTCTGAGCAACCTCATGCCTCATGATGGTCTTTGGGCTCTACTGTTGGTATGCCGAAGGCCAGGCAGCAATGTGTTTCCTCCGTCGGAGAGCCAGATATCCACAGCTTAGAAGAATCCTCAGGAAGAGTTTTCTCCCTGGTCTGCTGTGCAATGCAAGGGGACCCCGGTTGGTACAACCTGAGCTGCACCGGAACAAACACCGCCACGGCAAGGGTGCTCAGAATTCATAGCTGACGTCTTCCCCTCGCAAGCAGCACGTCGACTTCAGATCCAGCTGGAGACTTGTGCTCTCAGCCTTTGAAGACTGTTAGGCCTTTGCAAGATCCACGGTGAGGTAGGCGACACTAAGGCGTTCACTGGCTCACGCCATTCACCTCAGGAGGACTCCTGCTTGCCAAAGTGTTGTCATGGAAGGGCCCTTGTGTGTGGCATGTGTCTATGTGGCCTGCCAGTGAACTTCAGGTACATGAGCTAGGTGTCAACCGTGAAAGTGGAGGGGGACGGGAATGGCACAATTTACCCCAGTGACAAACCGGAGAGCTGCGTCCTCAGAGCTGCCTGAGAAACAGTTCTGTTGCCCGTCTTCTATTCACCCCTGGATTACCCTGAGAGGCAACCTGAGGCAGAGTGAATTTTCTTCAACGAACCGGAGTGCGTGCAGTTCCTTGCTAGGTTCTCATCCCAAAGCCTTCTTGGCCAGTGGGAAGGAAACCTGCCCGCGTGGTGCAAGGAACGTCCGTGTTTTCGATGATGAGTGCTTAATGAAAAGCCCGGCGGTCGCCAACCTTCCCAACCCTGCGGGAATACCCGGGGAGGAACGGAGACTTTGCCCCAGGAAACAGCATGCTGGCAATTGCTTGCAAGGTGTACATCCAGCAGAGGAGGTTATCTAGGGCGTAAGTCAGCCGAGCGCCAGACTCAAGGTAAGGGGCAGTGTTTCTCTCCACCGGCACAGTCGCAGTCAGCAGTTTCAAAGAGGCCTTCCCGACTGAACTGCTGTAAATGCTGGTGTGCCTTTCAAGACTCTGAAAGGATGAGGATGCGAGCGTCTGCACCGTATGCCAAGGAAGGTCACTGTGGAGCAGAAGTGGCATCTGTGCCTGCTGAGCAACACCCAGCCACAAGGGTGTTTGGACTCTACTGTTTTGTATGCAGGAGGCTGGGCAACAACGTGTTTGCTCCATTGGAGAGCTCGATTTGGAGAGCTTAGAGGATGCCTGAAGAACACGTTTATAACGGGGCTTCTGGCCAATGCAAGGGGGCCTACTTTTGTAACCCTGAGCTGCTTTTGGAAAAACACCGGGCTTACACGAGTTCTCGGAATTCATACTAGACCTCTTGCTCCCTGAAGCAGCACCTGGACTTCACCTCTCGAGGGAGAAATAGGCAGTCGTCCTCCGGAGACTGCTACTCCTTTGCAAAATGTACCATGACCTAGGCGAAACGAAGGCATTCACTGGCTCGCGCAATTCACTTCAGGAGGAACACTGCCTTTCCAAAGTGCTTTCAGCGAAGGGGTACAGTATGTGACATGGGTCTCCTTCGGCTGCCCGGGAACGTCAGCTACATGAGCTGTGTGGCAACTGTGAAAAGGGGGCTGGACGAGCAAAGCGAAATCTGTCCTGTTGGCAAGCCGGAGAGCTGCGTGCTCAGAGCTGCCTGAAAAGAAGTCCCTCTGCCCGTCTTGTACTCACCGTAGGAGTTCCCTGGGAGGCAAAGTGAGGAAGAGTGAGTTTTCTCGAAAGAACAAGGGGGTGTGTGCAGTTCCTCACTAGGAGCTCATCCCAAAGCCTTCTTGGCTAGTGGTTAGGAACCCTGCCACCATGCGGCCAAAGGAAGGACCGCGTGTGCCATGAAAAGTGTGGCAGTGCAGCTCCTTCTGAGAAGCCTCAGTGAAGGTACTGCTTTAACACTGGTAGGCCTCTCAGGACTGCAGGCTCTCACGCCTGGACCCAGGTCAAGGAAGCACACGTTGTAGCCAAAGTGTCAACTGCGGCTTCCGAGTAACCTGCAGCCACATGGGTGGTTGGCCTCCACTCTGTGCATGCAGAGGCCTGGGCCACACACGGCTTGCTCCGGCGGAGAGCCAGACCTCCAACTCTGGAAAGCAGTCTTGGTAACAGAGTGGGGGACGGTGTCACGTGCAATGCCTGTCAGACTCCCGGCTTGGCTCTTAGCTGCACCGAATCATATCCGGCGAGTAACATGGATTCTACGAACTCAAAGCTGACGACCCTTCACCTCCAGTAGAAATGTGATTTTACAACCAGCCTGCAATGATGGACACCTTTCCCGAAGCACTGCTGGGAGATGGAAAGTTCCGTAGCGACAACGCCTGACTGAAGCGCTGTCGTGGCTAGCCACGTCACCTTGCGCAGAACCTCTGCTTACAAAGACTCCTCACAGGAGCGCCTGCTGTGTCACATGGCTCTCTTGTAGCTGAGCAGAAGGTGCTTCTCCACAGGCTGGGTTTGCACGTAGAAACTGGATCCTGAGGGCTCAAGCATTATTGGCTCCTCTGGAACAGGAGGCTTGGGGCCAGAAAACTGAAGGCAAAGCACGGGGGCGGGTGTGGGCGGCCGCCCATCTTGGGCGCCCTGCAGGAATCCCTCAGGAGGAAGAGTGAGTTTTCTCGAAAGAAACAGTGTGCCTGCCACTCCTTGCCAGGAGGTCATGCAGCAGACTACTTCAGCTAAGGCGAATGTCGGCTGAGCGGCCTACTCAACGTAAGGGGCAATGTTTCCATCAGCAAACTTGGCGGTCACAAGTAGACCCGAGGCTTTCACCACTGAAGTGCTGTAATGCTGGTGTGCCTTTTACATAGCTGAGGACGCTCGCGACTGCACCATTTTCCGAGGAAAATCACTGTGTACCGAAAGTGTCATCTGTGCCTTCTGAGCAACCTCATGCCTCATGATGGTCTTTGGGCTCTACTGTTGGTATGCCGAAGGCCAGGCAGCAATGTGTTTCCTCCGTCGGAGAGCCAGATATCCACAGCTTAGAAGAATCCTCAGGAAGAGTTTTCTCCCTGGTCTGCTGTGCAATGCAAGGGGACCCCGGTTGGTACAACCTGAGCTGCACCGGAACAAACACCGCCACGGCAAGGGTGCTCAGAATTCATAGCTGACGTCTTCCCCTCGCAAGCAGCACGTCGACTTCAGATCCAGCTGGAGACTTGTGCTCTCAGCCTTTGAAGACTGTTAGGCCTTTGCAAGATCCACGGTGAGGTAGGCGACACTAAGGCGTTCACTGGCTCACGCCATTCACCTCAGGAGGACTCCTGCTTGCCAAAGTGTTGTCATGGAAGGGCCCTTGTGTGTGGCATGTGTCTATGTGGCCTGCCAGTGAACTTCAGGTACATGAGCTAGGTGTCAACCGTGAAAGTGGAGGGGGACGGGAATGGCACAATTTACCCCAGTGACAAACCGGAGAGCTGCGTCCTCAGAGCTGCCTGAGAAACAGTTCTGTTGCCCGTCTTCTATTCACCCCTGGATTACCCTGAGAGGCAACCTGAGGCAGAGTGAATTTTCTTCAACGAACCGGAGTGCGTGCAGTTCCTTGCTAGGTTCTCATCCCAAAGCCTTCTTGGCCAGTGGGAAGGAAACCTGCCCGCGTGGTGCAAGGAACGTCCGTGTTTTCGATGATGAGTGCTTAATGAAAAGCCCGGCGGTCGCCAACCTTCCCAACCCTGCGGGAATACCCGGGGAGGAACGGAGACTTTGCCCCAGGAAACAGCATGCTGGCAATTGCTTGCAAGGTGTACATCCAGCAGAGGAGGTTATCTAGGGCGTAAGTCAGCCGAGCGCCAGACTCAAGGTAAGGGGCAGTGTTTCTCTCCACCGGCACAGTCGCAGTCAGCAGTTTCAAAGAGGCCTTCCCGACTGAACTGCTGTAAATGCTGGTGTGCCTTTCAAGACTCTGAAAGGATGAGGATGCGAGCGTCTGCACCGTATGCCAAGGAAGGTCACTGTGGAGCAGAAGTGGCATCTGTGCCTGCTGAGCAACACCCAGCCACAAGGGTGTTTGGACTCTACTGTTTTGTATGCAGGAGGCTGGGCAACAACGTGTTTGCTCCATTGGAGAGCTCGATTTGGAGAGCTTAGAGGATGCCTGAAGAACACGTTTATAACGGGGCTTCTGGCCAATGCAAGGGGGCCTACTTTTGTAACCCTGAGCTGCTTTTGGAAAAACACCGGGCTTACACGAGTTCTCGGAATTCATACTAGACCTCTTGCTCCCTGAAGCAGCACCTGGACTTCACCTCTCGAGGGAGAAATAGGCAGTCGTCCTCCGGAGACTGCTACTCCTTTGCAAAATGTACCATGACCTAGGCGAAACGAAGGCATTCACTGGCTCGCGCAATTCACTTCAGGAGGAACACTGCCTTTCCAAAGTGCTTTCAGCGAAGGGGTACAGTATGTGACATGGGTCTCCTTCGGCTGCCCGGGAACGTCAGCTACATGAGCTGTGTGGCAACTGTGAAAAGGGGGCTGGACGAGCAAAGCGAAATCTGTCCTGTTGGCAAGCCGGAGAGCTGCGTGCTCAGAGCTGCCTGAAAAGAAGTCCCTCTGCCCGTCTTGTACTCACCGTAGGAGTTCCCTGGGAGGCAAAGTGAGGAAGAGTGAGTTTTCTCGAAAGAACAAGGGGGTGTGTGCAGTTCCTCACTAGGAGCTCATCCCAAAGCCTTCTTGGCTAGTGGTTAGGAACCCTGCCACCATGCGGCCAAAGGAAGGACCGCGTGTGCCATGAAAAGTGTGGCAGTGCAGCTCCTTCTGAGAAGCCTCAGTGAAGGTACTGCTTTAACACTGGTAGGCCTCTCAGGACTGCAGGCTCTCACGCCTGGACCCAGGTCAAGGAAGCACACGTTGTAGCCAAAGTGTCAACTGCGGCTTCCGAGTAACCTGCAGCCACATGGGTGGTTGGCCTCCACTCTGTGCATGCAGAGGCCTGGGCCACACACGGCTTGCTCCGGCGGAGAGCCAGACCTCCAACTCTGGAAAGCAGTCTTGGTAACAGAGTGGGGGACGGTGTCACGTGCAATGCCTGTCAGACTCCCGGCTTGGCTCTTAGCTGCACTGAATCATATCCGGCGAGTAACATGGATTCTACGAACTCAAAGCTGACGACCCTTCACCTCCAGTAGAAATGTGATTTTACAACCAGCCTGCAATGATGGACACCTTTCCCGAAGCACTGCTGGGAGATGGAAAGTTCCGTAGCGACAACGCCTGACTGAAGCGCTGTCGTGGCTAGCCACGTCACCTTGCGCAGAACCTCTGCTTACAAAGACTCCTCACAGGAGCGCCTGCTGTGTCACATGGCTCTCTTGTAGCTGAGCAGAAGGTGCTTCTCCACAGGCTGGGTTTGCACGTAGAAACTGGATCCTGAGGGCTCAAGCATTATTGGCTCCTCTGGAACAGGAGGCTTGGGGCCAGAAAACTGAAGGCAAAGCACGGGGGCGGGTGTGGGCGGCCGCCCATCTTGGGCGCCCTGCAGGAATCCCTCAGGAGGAAGAGTGAGTTTTCTCGAAAGAAACAGTGTGCCTGCCACTCCTTGCCAGGAGGTCATGCAGCAGACTACTTCAGCTAAGGCGAATGTCGGCTGAGCGGCCTACTCAACGTAAGGGGCAATGTTTCCATCAGCAAACTTGGCGGTCACAAGTAGACCCGAGGCTTTCACCACTGAAGTGCTGTAATGCTGGTGTGCCTTTTACATAGCTGAGGACGCTCGCGACTGCACCATTTTCCGAGGAAAATCACTGTGTACCGAAAGTGTCATCTGTGCCTTCTGAGCAACCTCATGCCTCATGATGGTCTTTGGGCTCTACTGTTGGTATGCCGAAGGCCAGGCAGCAATGTGTTTCCTCCGTCGGAGAGCCAGATATCCACAGCTTAGAAGAATCCTCAGGAAGAGTTTTCTCCCTGGTCTGCTGTGCAATGCAAGGGGACCCCGGTTGGTACAACCTGAGCTGCACCGGAACAAACACCGCCACGGCAAGGGTGCTCAGAATTCATAGCTGACGTCTTCCCCTCGCAAGCAGCACGTCGACTTCAGATCCAGCTGGAGACTTGTGCTCTCAGCCTTTGAAGACTGTTAGGCCTTTGCAAGATCCACGGTGAGGTAGGCGACACTAAGGCGTTCACTGGCTCACGCCATTCACCTCAGGAGGACTCCTGCTTGCCAAAGTGTTGTCATGGAAGGGCCCTTGTGTGTGGCATGTGTCTATGTGGCCTGCCAGTGAACTTCAGGTACATGAGCTAGGTGTCAACCGTGAAAGTGGAGGGGGACGGGAATGGCACAATTTACCCCAGTGACAAACCGGAGAGCTGCGTCCTCAGAGCTGCCTGAGAAACAGTTCTGTTGCCCGTCTTCTATTCACCCCTGGATTACCCTGAGAGGCAACCTGAGGCAGAGTGAATTTTCTTCAACGAACCGGAGTGCGTGCAGTTCCTTGCTAGGTTCTCATCCCAAAGCCTTCTTGGCCAGTGGGAAGGAAACCTGCCCGCGTGGTGCAAGGAACGTCCGTGTTTTCGATGATGAGTGCTTAATGAAAAGCCCGGCGGTCGCCAACCTTCCCAACCCTGCGGGAATACCCGGGGAGGAACGGAGACTTTGCCCCAGGAAACAGCATGCTGGCAATTGCTTGCAAGGTGTACATCCAGCAGAGGAGGTTATCTAGGGCGTAAGTCAGCCGAGCGCCAGACTCAAGGTAAGGGGCAGTGTTTCTCTCCACCGGCACAGTCGCAGTCAGCAGTTTCAAAGAGGCCTTCCCGACTGAACTGCTGTAAATGCTGGTGTGCCTTTCAAGACTCTGAAAGGATGAGGATGCGAGCGTCTGCACCGTATGCCAAGGAAGGTCACTGTGGAGCAGAAGTGGCATCTGTGCCTGCTGAGCAACACCCAGCCACAAGGGTGTTTGGACTCTACTGTTTTGTATGCAGGAGGCTGGGCAACAACGTGTTTGCTCCATTGGAGAGCTCGATTTGGAGAGCTTAGAGGATGCCTGAAGAACACGTTTATAACGGGGCTTCTGGCCAATGCAAGGGGGCCTACTTTTGTAACCCTGAGCTGCTTTTGGAAAAACACCGGGCTTACACGAGTTCTCGGAATTCATACTAGACCTCTTGCTCCCTGAAGCAGCACCTGGACTTCACCTCTCGAGGGAGAAATAGGCAGTCGTCCTCCGGAGACTGCTACTCCTTTGCAAAATGTACCATGACCTAGGCGAAACGAAGGCATTCACTGGCTCGCGCAATTCACTTCAGGAGGAACACTGCCTTTCCAAAGTGCTTTCAGCGAAGGGGTACAGTATGTGACATGGGTCTCCTTCGGCTGCCCGGGAACGTCAGCTACATGAGCTGTGTGGCAACTGTGAAAAGGGGGCTGGACGAGCAAAGCGAAATCTGTCCTGTTGGCAAGCCGGAGAGCTGCGTGCTCAGAGCTGCCTGAAAAGAAGTCCCTCTGCCCGTCTTGTACTCACCGTAGGAGTTCCCTGGGAGGCAAAGTGAGGAAGAGTGAGTTTTCTCGAAAGAACAAGGGGGTGTGTGCAGTTCCTCACTAGGAGCTCATCCCAAAGCCTTCTTGGCTAGTGGTTAGGAACCCTGCCACCATGCGGCCAAAGGAAGGACCGCGTGTGCCATGAAAAGTGTGGCAGTGCAGCTCCTTCTGAGAAGCCTCAGTGAAGGTACTGCTTTAACACTGGTAGGCCTCTCAGGACTGCAGGCTCTCACGCCTGGACCCAGGTCAAGGAAGCACACGTTGTAGCCAAAGTGTCAACTGCGGCTTCCGAGTAACCTGCAGCCACATGGGTGGTTGGCCTCCACTCTGTGCATGCAGAGGCCTGGGCCACACACGGCTTGCTCCGGCGGAGAGCCAGACCTCCAACTCTGGAAAGCAGTCTTGGTAACAGAGTGGGGGACGGTGTCACGTGCAATGCCTGTCAGACTCCCGGCTTGGCTCTTAGCTGCACCGAATCATATCCGGCGAGTAACATGGATTCTACGAACTCAAAGCTGACGACCCTTCACCTCCAGTAGAAATGTGATTTTACAACCAGCCTGCAATGATGGACACCTTTCCCGAAGCACTGCTGGGAGATGGAAAGTTCCGTAGCGACAACGCCTGACTGAAGCGCTGTCGTGGCTAGCCACGTCACCTTGCGCAGAACCTCTGCTTACAAAGACTCCTCACAGGAGCGCCTGCTGTGTCACATGGCTCTCTTGTAGCTGAGCAGAAGGTGCTTCTCCACAGGCTGGGTTTGCACGTAGAAACTGGATCCTGAGGGCTCAAGCATTATTGGCTCCTCTGGAACAGGAGGCTTGGGGCCAGAAAACTGAAGGCAAAGCACGGGGGCGGGTGTGGGCGGCCGCCCATCTTGGGCGCCCTGCAGGAATCCCTCAGGAGGAAGAGTGAGTTTTCTCGAAAGAAACAGTGTGCCTGCCACTCCTTGCCAGGAGGTCATGCAGCAGACTACTTCAGCTAAGGCGAATGTCGGCTGAGCGGCCTACTCAACGTAAGGGGCAATGTTTCCATCAGCAAACTTGGCGGTCACAAGTAGACCCGAGGCTTTCACCACTGAAGTGCTGTAATGCTGGTGTGCCTTTTACATAGCTGAGGACGCTCGCGACTGCACCATTTTCCGAGGAAAATCACTGTGTACCGAAAGTGTCATCTGTGCCTTCTGAGCAACCTCATGCCTCATGATGGTCTTTGGGCTCTACTGTTGGTATGCCGAAGGCCAGGCAGCAATGTGTTTCCTCCGTCGGAGAGCCAGATATCCACAGCTTAGAAGAATCCTCAGGAAGAGTTTTCTCCCTGGTCTGCTGTGCAATGCAAGGGGACCCCGGTTGGTACAACCTGAGCTGCACCGGAACAAACACCGCCACGGCAAGGGTGCTCAGAATTCATAGCTGACGTCTTCCCCTCGCAAGCAGCACGTCGACTTCAGATCCAGCTGGAGACTTGTGCTCTCAGCCTTTGAAGACTGTTAGGCCTTTGCAAGATCCACGGTGAGGTAGGCGACACTAAGGCGTTCACTGGCTCACGCCATTCACCTCAGGAGGACTCCTGCTTGCCAAAGTGTTGTCATGGAAGGGCCCTTGTGTGTGGCATGTGTCTATGTGGCCTGCCAGTGAACTTCAGGTACATGAGCTAGGTGTCAACCGTGAAAGTGGAGGGGGACGGGAATGGCACAATTTACCCCAGTGACAAACCGGAGAGCTGCGTCCTCAGAGCTGCCTGAGAAACAGTTCTGTTGCCCGTCTTCTATTCACCCCTGGATTACCCTGAGAGGCAACCTGAGGCAGAGTGAATTTTCTTCAACGAACCGGAGTGCGTGCAGTTCCTTGCTAGGTTCTCATCCCAAAGCCTTCTTGGCCAGTGGGAAGGAAACCTGCCCGCGTGGTGCAAGGAACGTCCGTGTTTTCGATGATGAGTGCTTAATGAAAAGCCCGGCGGTCGCCAACCTTCCCAACCCTGCGGGAATACCCGGGGAGGAACGGAGACTTTGCCCCAGGAAACAGCATGCTGGCAATTGCTTGCAAGGTGTACATCCAGCAGAGGAGGTTATCTAGGGCGTAAGTCAGCCGAGCGCCAGACTCAAGGTAAGGGGCAGTGTTTCTCTCCACCGGCACAGTCGCAGTCAGCAGTTTCAAAGAGGCCTTCCCGACTGAACTGCTGTAAATGCTGGTGTGCCTTTCAAGACTCTGAAAGGATGAGGATGCGAGCGTCTGCACCGTATGCCAAGGAAGGTCACTGTGGAGCAGAAGTGGCATCTGTGCCTGCTGAGCAACACCCAGCCACAAGGGTGTTTGGACTCTACTGTTTTGTATGCAGGAGGCTGGGCAACAACGTGTTTGCTCCATTGGAGAGCTCGATTTGGAGAGCTTAGAGGATGCCTGAAGAACACGTTTATAACGGGGCTTCTGGCCAATGCAAGGGGGCCTACTTTTGTAACCCTGAGCTGCTTTTGGAAAAACACCGGGCTTACACGAGTTCTCGGAATTCATACTAGACCTCTTGCTCCCTGAAGCAGCACCTGGACTTCACCTCTCGAGGGAGAAATAGGCAGTCGTCCTCCGGAGACTGCTACTCCTTTGCAAAATGTACCATGACCTAGGCGAAACGAAGGCATTCACTGGCTCGCGCAATTCACTTCAGGAGGAACACTGCCTTTCCAAAGTGCTTTCAGCGAAGGGGTACAGTATGTGACATGGGTCTCCTTCGGCTGCCCGGGAACGTCAGCTACATGAGCTGTGTGGCAACTGTGAAAAGGGGGCTGGACGAGCAAAGCGAAATCTGTCCTGTTGGCAAGCCGGAGAGCTGCGTGCTCAGAGCTGCCTGAAAAGAAGTCCCTCTGCCCGTCTTGTACTCACCGTAGGAGTTCCCTGGGAGGCAAAGTGAGGAAGAGTGAGTTTTCTCGAAAGAACAAGGGGGTGTGTGCAGTTCCTCACTAGGAGCTCATCCCAAAGCCTTCTTGGCTAGTGGTTAGGAACCCTGCCACCATGCGGCCAAAGGAAGGACCGCGTGTGCCATGAAAAGTGTGGCAGTGCAGCTCCTTCTGAGAAGCCTCAGTGAAGGTACTGCTTTAACACTGGTAGGCCTCTCAGGACTGCAGGCTCTCACGCCTGGACCCAGGTCAAGGAAGCACACGTTGTAGCCAAAGTGTCAACTGCGGCTTCCGAGTAACCTGCAGCCACATGGGTGGTTGGCCTCCACTCTGTGCATGCAGAGGCCTGGGCCACACACGGCTTGCTCCGGCGGAGAGCCAGACCTCCAACTCTGGAAAGCAGTCTTGGTAACAGAGTGGGGGACGGTGTCACGTGCAATGCCTGTCAGACTCCCGGCTTGGCTCTTAGCTGCACTGAATCATATCCGGCGAGTAACATGGATTCTACGAACTCAAAGCTGACGACCCTTCACCTCCAGTAGAAATGTGATTTTACAACCAGCCTGCAATGATGGACACCTTTCCCGAAGCACTGCTGGGAGATGGAAAGTTCCGTAGCGACAACGCCTGACTGAAGCGCTGTCGTGGCTAGCCACGTCACCTTGCGCAGAACCTCTGCTTACAAAGACTCCTCACAGGAGCGCCTGCTGTGTCACATGGCTCTCTTGTAGCTGAGCAGAAGGTGCTTCTCCACAGGCTGGGTTTGCACGTAGAAACTGGATCCTGAGGGCTCAAGCATTATTGGCTCCTCTGGAACAGGAGGCTTGGGGCCAGAAAACTGAAGGCAAAGCACGGGGGCGGGTGTGGGCGGCCGCCCATCTTGGGCGCCCTGCAGGAATCCCTCAGGAGGAAGAGTGAGTTTTCTCGAAAGAAACAGTGTGCCTGCCACTCCTTGCCAGGAGGTCATGCAGCAGACTACTTCAGCTAAGGCGAATGTCGGCTGAGCGGCCTACTCAACGTAAGGGGCAATGTTTCCATCAGCAAACTTGGCGGTCACAAGTAGACCCGAGGCTTTCACCACTGAAGTGCTGTAATGCTGGTGTGCCTTTTACATAGCTGAGGACGCTCGCGACTGCACCATTTTCCGAGGAAAATCACTGTGTACCGAAAGTGTCATCTGTGCCTTCTGAGCAACCTCATGCCTCATGATGGTCTTTGGGCTCTACTGTTGGTATGCCGAAGGCCAGGCAGCAATGTGTTTCCTCCGTCGGAGAGCCAGATATCCACAGCTTAGAAGAATCCTCAGGAAGAGTTTTCTCCCTGGTCTGCTGTGCAATGCAAGGGGACCCCGGTTGGTACAACCTGAGCTGCACCGGAACAAACACCGCCACGGCAAGGGTGCTCAGAATTCATAGCTGACGTCTTCCCCTCGCAAGCAGCACGTCGACTTCAGATCCAGCTGGAGACTTGTGCTCTCAGCCTTTGAAGACTGTTAGGCCTTTGCAAGATCCACGGTGAGGTAGGCGACACTAAGGCGTTCACTGGCTCACGCCATTCACCTCAGGAGGACTCCTGCTTGCCAAAGTGTTGTCATGGAAGGGCCCTTGTGTGTGGCATGTGTCTATGTGGCCTGCCAGTGAACTTCAGGTACATGAGCTAGGTGTCAACCGTGAAAGTGGAGGGGGACGGGAATGGCACAATTTACCCCAGTGACAAACCGGAGAGCTGCGTCCTCAGAGCTGCCTGAGAAACAGTTCTGTTGCCCGTCTTCTATTCACCCCTGGATTACCCTGAGAGGCAACCTGAGGCAGAGTGAATTTTCTTCAACGAACCGGAGTGCGTGCAGTTCCTTGCTAGGTTCTCATCCCAAAGCCTTCTTGGCCAGTGGGAAGGAAACCTGCCCGCGTGGTGCAAGGAACGTCCGTGTTTTCGATGATGAGTGCTTAATGAAAAGCCCGGCGGTCGCCAACCTTCCCAACCCTGCGGGAATACCCGGGGAGGAACGGAGACTTTGCCCCAGGAAACAGCATGCTGGCAATTGCTTGCAAGGTGTACATCCAGCAGAGGAGGTTATCTAGGGCGTAAGTCAGCCGAGCGCCAGACTCAAGGTAAGGGGCAGTGTTTCTCTCCACCGGCACAGTCGCAGTCAGCAGTTTCAAAGAGGCCTTCCCGACTGAACTGCTGTAAATGCTGGTGTGCCTTTCAAGACTCTGAAAGGATGAGGATGCGAGCGTCTGCACCGTATGCCAAGGAAGGTCACTGTGGAGCAGAAGTGGCATCTGTGCCTGCTGAGCAACACCCAGCCACAAGGGTGTTTGGACTCTACTGTTTTGTATGCAGGAGGCTGGGCAACAACGTGTTTGCTCCATTGGAGAGCTCGATTTGGAGAGCTTAGAGGATGCCTGAAGAACACGTTTATAACGGGGCTTCTGGCCAATGCAAGGGGGCCTACTTTTGTAACCCTGAGCTGCTTTTGGAAAAACACCGGGCTTACACGAGTTCTCGGAATTCATACTAGACCTCTTGCTCCCTGAAGCAGCACCTGGACTTCACCTCTCGAGGGAGAAATAGGCAGTCGTCCTCCGGAGACTGCTACTCCTTTGCAAAATGTACCATGACCTAGGCGAAACGAAGGCATTCACTGGCTCGCGCAATTCACTTCAGGAGGAACACTGCCTTTCCAAAGTGCTTT